>NC_056730.1:270904846-270967346 GCF_019279795.1 Protopterus annectens | reverse complement strand
TGGCTGAAGTGGATAACAAGGAAGATATATGCAAATGAAGCAGCATAGCAATAGTGTAGTGGGCTGAATATTTGCGTTACGAGCAGGTATTCATGGTTCAAGTCCCACTGCAGCACATTCCATTTTCCATGGCAAAGCAATTTATGACCAATATTTTTTTCCATGACCTGCTAAATAACATATATTTGTGAACTGTAGTACTGAATTAAATGCAGATGTGACGTGTCAGTGTCATAATGAACAAAGCACTAATAAGCAAGTTTAAGCACCGATAAGCAGTAGTAAACATATGTAAGCACTAGTAAGTGGGCTTAAGCCCGTTTGCGTGGGGGTAAGCAATGCACTTACAGGTTAAGCAATTTGGAAGCTAACTCTCTGTAAGCATCATTAACCCAAGGTTAGCAGTGCTTACCCTCGCACAAACCCAGTTACAACTGCTCAAAATTGCCTTAATCACTCTGCATCCAATGGCCCTGGTTCTGGCCAGCAACAAAATTGCAGGTCTTGAACCCAGGACTCTATAAACTATAGTGACACTAGTTAACCACCAAGCCATTACAGCAATACAGAAGCATGAGATATCAGCAAACAATTCTTCATTATAGTAAAATCAAACTGAACCTGTGAAAGGAATCAGTATACAGACATTTGTTCCATAACCCACTACATAACATAAATATGTGACCTGGAGTACAGCAGTAAGCCCAGAAGTAAGGTGTAATTGTGATAGAGTGTTGAAGTCCCCAATAAAAGACAAAGACCCCATGCAGTGTATGTACACATGAATTATGGATACCAGGCATATACATAAAATCTAATGAATAATAAATCAATGCCAAAAAGAAAATATAATGCAAAGTCAAATGTAAGCAACGTTAAGCATCGCACTGGCCAGCTTAGGAGGTGTAAGCAATGTGTAGGCCAGCTAATGCACTGTGCCCAGTGTTATATCCCTTTAAGCAATGCCAACCTTAGATAAGCATGTTTGCCCATAGATAGCTTAGCCTTTTCAAAACTGGCCAATCACGAAAAAGTGTGGGAAATCAGCCCTACTTAAACCCAAGAGGTGGAAATACATCTCATAACTGGTTGTAGCTTCCCTTGCAGGCACCATGCCAGGAAGGGGAGAGGGTGTGCACTTTTGGGTGCAGCGCTGGTGCATCCAGGAGTCCAGAATCATGGCAGGACTCCTTGTCAAAGACCATGATCAGAGACTGCTGCAGGGCCAGTACCAGGGCTCCTAATATAAGGTGGATGCCTGGGACCATCTTGTCTGTGACCTCACCAGTGCTACTGGCAAACCCCAAACTGGTGAGCAGGTCAGGCATCACTATGCTGACCAGAGGCGGCATAAGGGGGACCTCTTGGAGCAGTTGTCCCAGCTGTGTGTAAGTATCACCCTACTATGTGTGTAAGAATTGCCAGCTTATGTATATCATGGATAGGTATGGCTGAATATTCCTGTTATGTCCTCCACAGCTGCCATCGAGTGGGCCGCGAATCAGGAGGCCCATGGCAGTCGCCTGGAGAGGTTGCGATGCGAGGCAGGTCAGTAATACTCATGCATGTAATGTCATAGGAAATAAATCTAAAAATATTAGTAAATTAATTGCCTGTAGAAAATCTATATTGTTTAAGGGAAGTACTGCATACACCGGAGAATATGGCAGGAAAAGTCTTATATAGTATGTATGTAAATAAAAGCGTAATAGCCTGAGAATAAAGCTCTAACTGCTGGACTGCATGTGTACACTCTGGTATCATAAGGTAATGTAGATTTGCATTCACTTAACAGTACCATTGTGTTAAGCACTGTTACCCACACCGTGCACCATAAATATAATGTGTAGGAATGCCTGTATATGAGTGGTGTAATCCACAAAGGCCATTTAGTACAACTGAGAGACACATAGACAGGAAGCAGGGAAAAGGCTGTCAACAAAGCCCAGATAGCACATGCAACTGTGTTTTTAGCACACACAGCCATGGTTCGAATCCTGCCAGTGGTAGTAGTCTGCATACAAAATCGTACCCCACAACTGTACAGATATGTTCAGTAAAGTGGCCCATATCTGTTGCCTGTCAACCTGTCCCCCTGGGAAATCAGTGGGATGATCCTAGACGTATAGGCAGCAAACAAGAAATACAACTGATTGACACAGATCTGTGAGAACAAAGATGGCACACTAGCAACTTCCAAAAACCTTATGAAACTAAGAAGTCACGTATGTCCCATGTACACCCCCATCTTGTCAAACTGTTGTCAGAGAGTGTACAGTAACAAAGTGAGATGTTTGTGCAAAAGAGTAATGTGGAACCTGGTACTGTGTGTGGCAACATTCAGGTAGTGCTAACAAAGATTTCTCCCACAGGTCTGTCAGATACCAACACTGTGCCCAGAAATACAAAAATGATACCCTGTACTGGTACTGTTTATATTGGTATTGTATGGCATTTTGACTGATGCAGTTGCTCTAAATAATGAAGTATTACTCATCACTGTCGCCCACACTGTCCTACAAAATATAACTGCCTAGGAAATCTGTATGAGTGTTGTAATACAAGGTTGGAATGCAAAAGCATAGGAGAATTATAAGACAGAAAGCAGATAGGAGATATACAGCAATATCTATATAGCACACACAACTCTGATGGACAGTGTTTAAGTTGTAGCAGAAACAGCCATGGTCTGAATCCTGGGAGTGCAAGTAGGCTGCATAAAGAATTATACCCCACAACTGTACAGATAAGACCAGAATGTCCAGTATATGGGCCCATATCTGATGTCTGTGTCCTTGTCCCCCTGGTAGGTCTGTGGGATGATTCCATATGTTTCAAACATCTATGAGAACATACCTGTCACTGTAGCAATTCCTGAAACTGTTAGGAGAGTAATAAGCCAAGTATGTCCTATCTACAGCCCCTCATTGTGAAGCTGTGACCAGAGTGTGTACAGTAACAGAGTGAGATGTATGTGTGTAATACTAATGTGTAATCTGGAACTTTATGTGGCAACATTCAGGTAGTGCTAACAAACATTGCTCACACAGCTACGTCGGATACGAACACTGTGATGAGAAATAAAAACCATTATACCCTTTTCTGGTACTGTTTACTTTGGTATTGTAGGGAATTGTGAGTGTTGCAGTTTCTCTGAATAATAAAGTATCACTGTCACCCACACTGTGCTATAATATAACTGTGTAGGAAAGCATGTATATGTGTGTATCAAGTCACTAAAGGTTGAATAGGGCAATAGTCTAGATATGTCCTGGTACACCTGCATGTGCTCAACACATGGCCAGAGTCTTTGCAGAAAGAGCTGGATAGCTATGTGCACAACATCAACCCGGAATCTGTGAGTATGTGTAGAAACAGTTAGTGTTAACAAACATTCCCTCCACAGGTATACCAGGTAAGAGGTGTATGCTGCAGGTAAAACCAGTTCAGGTATAACGATGATGACAGACATATCACTGTCCAAACTAAGGCTATAGGGTAGTGTAGTAAGACTTGTAAGGTACAGATAACAGCACTGACTAGGAAACTTATGTGGACTACAGGAATATACTAGTTGTTGATTGACACCTTTCTCCCCCCCCCCACCATATCTCCAACAATAAACAACATACCCACCCCAACTGGTATGTAATGACTCCAATGTTCTGATAATGTCCTATAGTTTGATAAATATTCGAATTGTTTCCATGCATGTGCTATATTAAATTATTCCAACATCGGTGGCATGGTGCCATCAATGTACCTGCATGTTGTTCTTATTACCACTGTGGTCCCATATATGCATGTGTTCTCTTTGCTATGCAACTGTTCCGTATCTGGTGACTGGGTTAATGGGAATATCTATGCATGCTGTTATACCTAACCCTGGAATGTTTTGACTATTACTAACCCACATATGATGATAAACTCTAAATACTATAGCAAGTGTGGGAAGGCCAGTCCCAGTGGACCCACCTGTCCCTCCTCAGCTGGCCATGGCATGGGGCACCAGCATGTCTGGAGCCCAACCCAGGAACTCCCCATCCATTGGTCCTGCACCATCTTTGGGTGGAGCTGCCTCAGGGAATGGGGCTCGCCCACCAACTGGGAGCGGGCACAGACAGCAACCTGTCACCCGTCACCAGTTCTGGGTCATGGTGTGTAGCGAGATCAACCAGCAATATGGTGATCTGCTACGCCAGCTTGAGGGCCATGTGTCGCGACTAGAGAGTCAGCCTGGCTCTGCGACTCAGCCCCCAGCACAGCCACCTTCGGAGCTGTGAAGGTGCAGTGGTGACTGCCCATGGGTGGGGACCTCAGTCCCACTGTTTCCACTAGGGGGCTCATGGGCTTCCGATTTCCCAACACCCCTCCGCATCAAGGTGTTCACCCCCTCACTTGTGTCACATACTGCCCCTGTATGCAACATGTTTGTCTTGTCTGTTAACCTACCCAACCTACCTCCCCAAATATACTTACTATCCCTCCCCAACATCCCATTCTCACCCGAATAAAATAAAATAAAAAAGGGCAAGCTGTTCCCCAAAAAAATCTCGCCCCATACATAGCTGTCCATTTTGCATGTGTCCACTGAACACATGTAGTCTGGTTCAATTGGCATCACAACTTATTATTGTTGTCCTCACCCCCTCCCAGGGGTTTGAGTGTCAAAATCTACCTCCAAATTCAGTGTACATGCACAACTTTTGCTGTAGAAGAAATGGGCAGCTATGGACCTTCCCCACACCCTTCCTGCACATCCCTAGCTATTTTCCCTACTGTCTTTCCCACTTTGTGCCCCTTTTTCACCACTTTCCTATCAAACCTTTTTTCTTTTCTTTTAAAGAAATTAGCAAGGTGGTAAGCAGGAGTAAGCACTTTTAAGCAGCAGTAAGCAGGATTAAGCCTGTTTGCATGGGCATAAACAATGCATACACACATTAAGCAATTTAGAAGCTGAGTATAGGAAACTGTAACCAGATGTTAGCAGTGCTTACCTGCATGCAAACCCCAGCAAACCTGCTTATAACTGCTCAAAAGTGCCTTAATCATTCTGTATCCAATGGCCCTTGTTCTGCCCAGCAACAAAATTAACACCCTCTGTAAGGCTCAGAGACAGGATCCTGCACACTATAGCCCAAGTGATTTACCACTAAGCCATGTCAAATATACATAACCCTGATGTTTTCACAAACACATCATCCAGCCCAGTCATTCAATAGTACAGGGAATGTATTCCAACATGTAGGTGTATGTGTGGGTATATATATTAATATCTACATAGATAAAACATATCTATATATGTAGATATAGATATAATATAGAAATACACACAGACACACACACACACACACACACACATATATATATATACACACATATATATATATATATATATATATATATATATATATATATATATATATATATATATATATATATATATATATATATATATATATATATATATATATATAAACATATATACATACAAATTCATACATCTATATATGTATATATATATATATATATATATATATATATATATATATATATATATATATATCTATATGTCTATATATATATATATATATATATATATATATATATATATATATATATATATATATATATATATATATAATTATATAGATATAGATATATATGTATATATATATATATATATATATATATATATATATATGTATATATATATATATATATATATATATATATATATATATATATATATATATATATATATCTATATATATATATATATATATAGATATATATATATATATATATATATATATATATATATATATATATAGGTATATACAGACATACATCTGTAGATAACAATGGGAACATAACAAAAACATATATGTCCACATGCACCATTAATGGGGTTGAGAGGCCCCAATCAACATATGTCTGGTACAAGTAGGTATATCCCCCCACAGCCAAACACGCCTGCCCTGCAATACACTACCAACTGTTGCAGATCCCATAACCAGGCCCTGACACAACATGGGCACAAGATGCTAACAGTATTCCATTCCACCTTTTATGATGTCAGGCTGGTATCATTAACATAACATGCAGTATAGCCTGGCTCCCATAAGGAATATACAATGTGGAAGTTATCAACATCCCTAGGATACATATACACAGACACATATATGCAGATACAGATATACATATATACAGATATATATATATATATATATATATATATATATATATATATATATATATATATATATATATATATATATATATATATATATATATATATATATATATATATATATATATGTATATATGTATATTTACTATGAAAATGTCTAACCCCTAATGGTTGAACATGAATTGGTTGCAGGAATTAAAAAGTTGAAACTGTTTTAGTTGAAACTCATAATGTCGAATTGCCCATTTTCCTACTGTAGTGCGATCTCGGAGTTGGTATATATAAGTAGGCGGGGTGCGGGGAGCACTACAAAACAGTAGAGATGGGCTAATTGTTTTGTCAATTAAATGATTTTCGACATTTTTTGCTTTCAATGTTTTGATTATTCAACATTATATGTCGACCAAATGACCATTAGACCTTATTGCATTCGACATTCTCATAGTAAACCACACACACACACACACACACATATATATATATATATATATATATATATATATATATATACATATGTATAGATATATATGTAACTACACATACACACTGAGAGATATGTATACTAAGATACATATATAGAAGGTGCACATAATATGTAACAGCCACTATGCCTACAGTTACCACCTTAACAACTGCACACTGTATGAGCCACCTATACAAATGACAATCGTTGCCTGCAACATATACCCACAGAGTTGTCAAAGGTTATAACACCACACACAGGTTTGCATAAATGGGAAGCTTTATTTGTGTACTATTACAGTTGTATATGCCATGTAACATAGCTGTTTAGACACTGACATTCATATAAACAGAGTAATGCAACTGTGAAACAGTTATACTAATACAGTAGTCTGGAAAGATTTACAAATGTTGCTGTCCAGGCCAAGACCTTCAAGTAGTACAAAAGTAAAGACAGACTGGGCCACACGATACCAAACAATCAACAGTAAGTAATGCAGATATATAGTTCAGCAGCCTCTATCTACACTCTGTACACAATCCCTAGGGGGTAAAGACTTCAGCTGACACAATAGGATGTAGCTGTTACACAACAAGGCATAATTGGCACCATCACAAACACACTGACAAACAGAACAGTCTGTATGTCAGGATGCTGTAGGCCTGCATTTACCCAAGGTGGACTGTATGGTAATGTGCATCCAGATACCTTAAGGCAGCATAGACATGGTGTGTGTGTGGGAGGCCTCATCTGCTTTTATCATGTGTGCCATTGGCTACTGACAGACATCCTAGGAACATCATAGGACAGTACCACTGCTAGCACATAATGCTCCTGTGGACTACAGCAGAGATATTGGCCAATATATGTGGACGGTTTGAAACACTCTGGACAGTCCAGACGTATACACAGAACCTCTTAGTGCAAGACATGTGGACCAAGCATGACGATGTGGATGTTAACAGCCATGTAGATGGGTATAACACGTAACTGCTGGTATACATTTGCCCCCAGAGGTTATGCATTCACACACCCCTGTCTGTCCTGACACATGATAACCACTGATACAGAGGTGCTATGGCCACATACTAGCCACTAGATATTGACATACATCTGTACAGCATCTTACTGCTCTGTCTGATATATATGACTGCTATGGTGGCCCAGCAGCAGTACATCTGGTAAGTATCTGAACATGACATCTCACTGGGTAAGTACACTAAACAGGTTGGCATGTAACAATGCACTGTGCAGGCTACAGGCAAACTGGCTCAACACTGGCCTACATTTCCTATGGGGAATGCACATGTACCAGCATGTATAGCAGGCTTTATACGCATGTCACAGCACAGTGTATGATACAACTGTGTGAAAGTGCATAACCGCAACTGATGTGAACACAGCCACAGCCGCATATGGTAAGCTAGTATAATAATACAGTATATGGACTATCTGTTCAACACCATCCTCATATGTGCCACTCACACACTAACCCTACATATAATGGGCCGCTACACAGTGTGGTCCGAAGCCTGTCTGTGGTATGGGATATGTGTGTGTATGGCCCTTCAAACATGTAAGCTGCTAGGGTAACATACAGTGGAGCAGCATGTAATGTCAGATAGAATAGGCTCAAGAACAATGACATCTAGCAGTCTGTACACAGGTCAAAGTACATATTAACAATATACACAGTGTCAACAATCACTATGAGTACACAGACCTCAGTACTGTACACACAACCACATAATGTCCAGGTTATGTTATAAAATGTAACCCCTACTACACATAACATTTGTAGCAGTCTGATATCTCACTGGCTTGTTATCAGATATGAGGACACTAATTATGGTGTACAGCACATATGCACCTCTTACTGCATGACATATATACAAAGGTTGACAGTTGTGGCTGGAGGCACATGCACAGAGCCATTATTGACATGTTGCTGTGATACCCTCATACATTTACTGTTGTAACAGGGTTTGTTGCAACATATGTCCTATGAGGGATATAAATTCAGTAACTCTCACGGCTGTCACCATCTACAGACTGCAATACTCACACTACCTTCTGTAGTTCACAGATAGGTGCTCTGTGGGTAACACATGAAACAAAAGGCACCACACACTGCCCAGTCTGCAGATGACCATACAGATGGGGGTTTCCTCATAAACATAGCACTGACATAGCAGCTATTAAAACATGTAGGACAGCGATATCCACACACACACCCTGTTAAACCAACATTACTCCAAATGCAGTATAGCAGTACTTATAGTCTGTAGTCAGGTCAGGCACATCCCCTCCTGTGTGTTGCCCTGTTTACACAATGTATGTTGTTATAGGTAGATCCCCAATCCATCTGAGATGCTGTTTGCCAAACAATGGATCATGTTCCTGCTCACAGTGAATGTAAAGGCCCAACACCAGCATGATGTTCCTAAATATTGGAGTGTGTTTCCATGCAATTGGCTATGGGAATGTTACCACAGCTATTCCACATGCAATAAGCTAGAGGAGGGCTGCAAATCATGCAGAGGCCATCAGCTGATCATGAGCAGCACTTAAAATACACATGCTGCTGCCTAAGCAAAGCAGGTATAAGTCTCCACATCCATCAGAGAGGGAGTGAGAGAGGCAGACAAAGGCAAAGAAAGGTCAGTGAGGGGTGGGAGAGTAAAGCATAAGCATGTTTGTGTCACACACCTACCAGTACAGGGTATCAAACTCCTGACAACTACGTACTGCTATCACATGTCTATGCAGTTATTGGATGCGCCACATAAATTACATGCTGAGGAGCCCTCAAAACGAATATGCGATGATGAGTGACATCTGCAACAGGGATATGGTATGTCTAGTACACGTGCCTAACCACATGAAGAGGTGTCAGCATCAACACAGCCACACTCTCACAGGGATGCACACACATTGACACACTTGGCAGGAGAAGGAATTCAAATCATCATTAGTGAGATTGCCACAACACATTACTGTGCAGGCATCATATGCAACACAGGGGTCATAAGGAGGTTATATGGGCAAAGGGTATGTGGAGGTGTCTGACAGCATGCTTCAGTATGCCAATGGGTGTTGTAATGAGTGTGAATGTGGTCATACACATCATACAACACACACACACACACACACACACACACACACACACACACACACACACACACACACACACACACACACACACACACACACAGTGTGCCAGTACTGACATGCATGGGTAAATTGCTTCATGGGTTTGTAGTGGTCGACTGTGCTAGACGGCTATACAAGGCTAGGTGATGGGTATACCTTGGTATCAGGCTACATGACAATGGTCTGCATTGTGGCTCAGAGGTGTAGTATCTGGATTTGACCACATAGGTGGGTATTGTATTCACCATTCAGTCACCTGGGTGACTATTGCATGTGGCAAATGCTGTGCATTGCTTGCTATGTATGTGTTCCTTAGTCCATGACATGGACGGTGTCTGGGATTTGCACACCTCCCACATGCATGTACAGTGACATGTGGAACTGTACCTGGGGGTGTCTGACCCATGTTGTGTACATAGATTGTTATCATCAAATGTGCCAGTCCTGGCCTCATGTGGCAGGAACTGTTAATGGACGGCAGGCTGACTCAGCACCTACATTGATACCATGATTCCCTGGTGTCAGTGGCATCTGTCCATACAGGGCATGTTTTCAGGCATGGTATGTCCTTTGTGGGTCACATTTGAAGGCACCATAGGTGTTGCAGATGTCCAGTGGGGAACATGGGAAAGGTGCACTGTCAGCATATACATGCCTATTGGACTGATGGTCGGGGTGCCATGCCCACTGTAGCCCACTGTAAAAACACCATAGAGACTATCAGTGGGCAATATGCAGGGTGCTCCCAACATAGCGGCTGTTGCCTAGGCGTGTGTTTGTGTGTGTGTGTGTGTGTGTGTGTGTGTGTGTGTGTGTGTGTGTGTGTGTGTGTGTATGAGACATGGATTGAGAGTGTTATCTGGGTAATACTAGGGCTGCTCACTTTGTTTGCCTGACCTTGATGTCACATGTAGGGGTATGGATATGCACCCCAGCCTCTCGACTATTTCACACCTGTTATCTCTGTATGGTGGACATTGTGATATATACTAAGGCCACCATATAAGAAATTTGCAAAACCCACTCCTCATTGAGTCCAGTTGTTACACACATTGCCACCTCCACACAGGATATGAATTACAAACACAGACACACACACACCTACCTGTCTTGTCTGGGATTAGAACTCCTACTTAAGTAGTTTATAATACTACAGCACTAAGCAGTTATAGGATGCACCATGAAGATTACTGGAGTGCTTATTCTCCAAAGGTGCATTTCACAGTGAATGACATCAGCAGGATTGCCAAAGTAGGGCATTTGAAGTGTAGTGAGTGTGGCTAGCCTAAAATGCATTGGTCCCTACACAGACATAGAAACACACGCAAAATATTCACAACTGCCACTTGTGGTGACTGAACCCCTACCAGAGTTCTATATAACACTACAACATGATGCAGTTATAGGACGCCCTTTGGGGATAACCGGAGGACTTCTTCCCAAAGGTATATTTCACAGTGAATGACATCAGCAGGATTGCCAAAGTAGGGCATTTGAAGTGTAGTGAGTGTTACTACCCTAAAATGCATTGCTCACTACACACACAAAACATCCACAACTGCCATGTGTGGGGATAGAACCCCTACCATAGTTCTATATCATACTACAGCATGAAGCACTTACAGGATACACCACAGGGATTACTGGAGTACTCCTTCCCCAAAGGTGTATTTCACAGTGAATGACATCAGCATGATTGCCAAAGTAGGGCATTTGAAGTGTAGTGAGTGTGACTGCCTAAAATGCATTGCTCCCTACAGAAACAGACACACACACACACACACACACACACACACACACACACACACACACACACACACACACACACACACACAGTTACCAAGTCTGGGATTAGAACTCATAGGTTCATAAGTTGGTACTAGGCTATTGGTCGAAGAGCCTATACAAGCTAGCCATAACAATTCCCTGGCTATTTCTTCACACAGTATTTACTTCCCTGTACCCCTCTCTAGCAGGGTTACTGATGGGATCCCAGGGGTGAATTTCCTATCTCCCATCCAATCATCAAGGTTCCTTTTGAAGAGGGCCAAAGAGGCACTCTGCTTGACATGTATGGCCAGTCTATTCCAGAGTGTGGGGAGTCTTTGGGTCAGGAACCTATCCCTCCAGCATGTTTTGTTCATTGTGTTGACAAGGTTTAGATCCTTGGAGTATGTGGCTCCAAGGGATTGGGATTTATTTAAGTGTAGCATGTCTAACAGCTCTGGGTTTGACATGGCCTTGTATGTTAAGCAGAGATCGCATCTGAGTAGATGATATGTGACAGAGTATAGGTGGAGTTTTTTTAGACATTCAGCATAGGGCATCTGCTTTAGGCCTGTGATTCTTTCAGTGAGGTATTTCTGTGGCCTTTCCAGTTGTTGCAGATGTCTTGAGAGGCACATACCACATGGGGCATTGTATTCTATAATGGGGCTAATGAGGGATAAGTACAGTGGGCAATGACCTCCTTTTCTCTGGATGAAAAGCCCTTAGAGATTAAGTGTGCCACATAGAAGGATTTTCAGACTGTTGTGGTGATGTGGTTATCGAAGGTGAGACCACTGTCCACCTCTGTCCCTAAGTCTCTTATCACACTTTCGGTGTTTAGTGTACTGCCACCTATGTGGTAATTCACGGGTAGATGTTTTTTCCCAAAGGGGATAACTATACATTTCTTGGCATTGAGCTTGAGCCCATGGCTCTGGCAACAAGCATCTCTTTCTGTAAGTCCATTTTGTAGAATATCCACATCATCTCGGGATTCAATAATGGCTCCCTGTTTGCAGTCATCTGCAAACTTTGTTAGCCAGAGTCCCTTAGTGTTGGACTGTACTTCAGAGAAGTAGATGCCAAACAAGAGCAGTCCCAGGACTGAACCCTGAGGTACTCCACTTGTCACTTGTCTGGAGCTAGATTTGGAGTTGGCTACTTTTACAGTGTGGGTTCTGTCAGTAAGCCAGTTGGCAACCCATCATGTGACATAGGGATTAATTCCCAGCTTAGCAAGTTTATCTATGATTCCAGAGTGGGGGATGGGGTTGAAGGCCTTGGCAAGGTCCAGATAGGCTGTGTGGACCACATTATCCTTGTCCACGGCTCTGGCGACTGATTTGAAGAAGTCAATCAGGTTCAGAAGACAAGATCAGCACTTCACAAACCCAAACTATGCGGGGTCCAGTGTTTGAAGGTTGCCAATGTCTTTGTTTATAAGTTTCATGATAATGCATTCCATGGTCTTGCAGATCAGGCTCGTCAGACTGATGGGGTGGTAGTTCCTGTGATCCAAAGTGAATCCCTCCTTGTGGAGTGGGATAAATGTAGCTGTGTGCCATTCAGTGGCCCAAAGCCTGAGGTGATGCTATGATTAAACATGACACTTAGGAGAGGTGCCGTTTCATTTTGTAGTTCATGTATTACACAGCCTGAGATGTCATCTGGTCCCATGGATGCTGTATTCTTAGCTTTGGAGAGTGTGATTTTTACCTGTGTGGCCGTTATTACCAGAATTTGGCAATCTTTCGGTATTGAGATGGGCCCTTTAGGGGGTGAGAAGGGGGTGAAGTTTGCGCTGAATCGATCTGCTAGGATATTGGCAATATCCTCGGGATCAGTATATTTAATGCCATTCTGTTGTAGCTCAGAGCAGATCTGAGCATTGCCATTTAGATTTTTGACATAGCTATAGAATGCCTTGTGGTTGCCTTTGAAATCTTTGGCAAATTTATTTTTGAAACTAGCTTTGGAGGATTTTATGAGGGATTTCAGCTTCTTACTGAGGCTGGTAAGGGGGTGTTTTGCATCCTGGGATTTTCCTCTTTTCTGCAACAGTTTCTTCCTTTTGTTGTAAAGTTTGTTTATGGCAAGGGACCACTAGATTGGCTTCCTTTTTTTGGAGGAGAGCATCTTGGTTCTATTGCGGATTGCACAATTAATGCATGAGTGGATGTGCTCGTACACTGCCTTAGTGTAGGATTCAGCAGTCAAACTTTCAGTTCCCATCTGCATGGGTGTCATGAAGTTTGTCACTTCTGACTTGAGTAGCATGAAGTTGGCTTAGGAGAATTCTTTTAAGGAGGTTTCCTTACTAAGGGGTGGGGGTGGGATGTGGATGTCAAGGGTGATTATCTTGTGGTCAGACCTCACCAACGAGGGGGTGACCATAGGTGTGAAGCATTGATTTCTCATGTTGGTAATGACCAGGTCTAGGATATTAGAGCCCCTAGTGGGACTAAGGATTAGTTGATCCAGGGTGTTTGAATTTATGAATTCCAAGAACCATTGGGCAAAGGTGTTGGTACACGAGCAGTTTTCCCAGTTAATGGCAGGGTAGTTGAAATCACCCAGTATTAGGGTGTTTGGTTGTATCTTAATATTTTTCAGCATGTTTAGAAAGGTGTAGTGCGAATCTTGGGGCATGGTGGGGGATCTGTAACAAGCTACAATTTGGATTGCAGTCTTACCTAGTGTTAGTTGCACCTGGAGAATTTCAGATGCATTGCGTTGGGCATCTAGCCTGGTGTTGTGAATATCCTTGGTGAAAATGAACACTCCTCCACCTTTAGTGTTTCGGTCATGGTTTGGTGGCTGAAAAGTGTGGTAAGAGTTATAGCCTGGTATTGCAAGGGTGCTCTCTGGAGACTTAAACCAGGTCTCAGTTACTGCACAGATATAGATGTTCTCTATTTTTAGGAGTGCCTCAAGAGAGTGCAGTTTGAGGTTTAGACTTATAGCATTGAGTAGCATTACCTTCAGATTTTGCATGCTTGTACCTGTTACTGTTCCTACTTAACTATTTTATCACACTACAGCAGTATGCAGTTATAGGATGTGCCATGAAGATTACTGGGCTACAACTTTCCTAGAGGTGTATTTCAAGGTGGATGACATTAGCAGCTATGCCAAAGTAGGGAATTTGAATTGTAGGGAGTGTGACTTGCCTAAAAAGCATTGCTCTCTACACAGACAAAGACAGACACACACACACACACAGTTGCCATATCTGGGATTAGAACTCCTACCTATTTTATTACACTACAGCAGTACACAGTTATAGGACACACCATGGAGATTACTAGGCTACAACCTTCCCAAAGGTGTATTTTAAGGTGGATGACATCAGCAGCCATGCCAAAGTAGGGCATTTGAATTGTAGGGAGTGTGACTAGCCTAAAAGAAATTGCTCTCTAAACAGACAGAGACAGACAGACACACACACACACACACACACACACACACACACACAGTTGCCATATCTGGGGTTGGAACTCCTACCTAACTAGTTTATCACACTACAGCAGTATGCAGTTATAGGATGCACCACAGAGATCACTAGACTCCAACTTTCCCAAAGGTGTATTTTACAGTGGATGAGCTCAGCAGGCTTGTCATAGTAGGGCTATGGGGAGGGCAGTGGGTGTGTGCATGGGCCATAATCCATTCATCTGGAGGTTGACACACCACATGTGGGCACACACAGGGTCACATTCCACAGGTACATTTATACAGCTGTTAGATGACTACTTCCTTGTACAGTCATGTTGCACAGTTTGCCCTTGCACTACATTGTCTGTAATGCTGACAGATACCGGTGGCTAGTATCTACAGTGAGTGACATCTGAACCTCATGTGGTTGTAGCCATTTGGCTGTGTGCTGGGTGGGACTGCCCTGGATAGCTTCTTGTCACAGTCTCTTCCACAGAGCTATGTATGTCTACATTTGGCTTATTATAGTTTGTTGTCCTTGGATATATGTCTGTATTCCTATCCACTGTGTGAGCAAAGCATGAGTGGTGCATACTGAGGAGTGTCTGCACTAACATCTGCAACTGCCAGATATGTTTGGTCCACTGTTGTTTGCAGACATGGGCTTCATGTGTGTAAGTGTGTGAGCATGCCCAGAATGAGCTTTCAGTATGTTGTTGTCTGACATTGCCTTCATTTCTCTAAGTGTGTGAGCATGCCCAGTATGCCCTTCTGTATTGCATGTGTGGATTGATTCCAGGTAGTTTGTACTCCAGTGCAGACCTTTGTGTTGTACACCTACAGGTAGCAAACTGTTTATGCAGGGTATCTGTCAATCAATCGGCAAAATGGGGACAACATGTGCAGGGGATAGTGTGTACTGTGGGTGATTGTGTCTGTGCTGCTTCAGCTACATGGTACTGCTGTTGGCAGAGATATTCAGACATGTGACTGTTATACACTGTGATGTTTTCTGTCCTCATGTACTGTCAGGTGGACATTCCTGCTCACAATGATGTATTGGAGGACAAGGGTGACTGCAGCTGTGTGCTGTATTGTGAGCAGATGCCTACATATTCATGGTAGGTTATGCCATCCTGGAGGGGGAGCTGCAGACACTTGCTGCTGGGTCTGTGTATCTGGTTCAGCACCTTGGTACATTGCTGGCAGGGGATCCCATACTTGTGCATCCATCAACATGACAGTATGGCCTTATATTGCTATGGCAATACCTCACAGCTGTACAGATTTGCACAGGTTGCCCAGAGGCAGGGGCCATGCATCAGGACATTACCCGTATTGTGATGTACAGGCAGGTATGTAGCCACCCATGTATGTGTTTACAGCCTGGGTGGTGTGTGCACACAGCTTTGTGTCAGACCTTGCACATTCCATGCTGCCCATGCTCCCACCCCCCCTCTGTTATTTTCATTTCTTCCTTACATTATGCATACATTCTATGATACTTTCACTATGGTTATCACCACATCACGGCTGTGTGTTGGTGTTGGTCCACATTTCATGCAGTTGGATATGGTGGACATGTTACTGTGGTTTGTCCACATGGCCTTGCATATAGCGTATGTGGAGTGTGTTGTGTAAGTAATTGGGTGTCCATGAAATAACATGCATTTTCAGTACATGTGAGACACAGGCCCTTGGCAGAGGCCTGTGGGCCATTAGCTGTTGATATGGGACAGATGTGGCAGGCCATTGCATTCTGTCAGTCATACAGTCTCTGACCACCATAAAGTATATTCCACTGGGGTGACAGGGTAGGTGTGCTAGGTGTTCATGCCAATACCGTCTATCAGTCTTGATCAGGTGGTGTGGATGCTGCATGGTAATACCTACAGCTGGAGACACACCTGCATGGGACACCTGCACTGCATGCTGCATTCTTTCCCTATTGCCATATACAGGTGGGATCATATTGTACCCATTCCCCACAGCAGAGGTACAACCAGAGAGAAACCTGTGGGTGGTGTTTGCATGAGCTGGGTGCATGTTTGCTATGGGCAGTACTTGCATCTGACACACAGATATGCAATGGGCATTCCAGTTATGCTTGCATGTGCAGGTACATCAGATGTTTCCCAATACATCAGTCCTACCTCCTTTGTGATCTGCAAGTGTGTGGGCAGACAACACCGATATCCCTTACTACAGGACCAGATAATGTGATGCATGCCTGTATGTACTATTCCAAGGGTGTGTCCATTTCACAGTGACACAATATATACTGTATGTCTGGGTTGCTGTTCCCTGTGTACCACCTGTATATCTAGCCCAACAGCCATGTCATGTCGTCTTTCAGATGGTGTCTCATATTACCACCATACATTTGCAATGGCTTACTGCTAACTTGTGTTATTCTGGTGGCTATTGTGTTTTGCACTACAGTTTTGAGGCCTTGTCCCTGTCATCAGCGGTAGTGGGCAATGGCTACCATGTCTTACATCAACATGCATACATACCGACCACTCTCACATGATATTAAATGCACACCAACCTAACACACACATAACTGCATATTGTGCATATGCTACAACCTATCCTGCTACTTTAGTCACCTCTGTGCATCTGTGTTCCACTGGTATTATACCTACACATACATGTTACTACATTTCTACATAGGGTTGTGGGAGGGCACACCTGACTGTTACAATGTGTGTACATCAGAGTGGGGAGGAACATCAGACCATTACTACATAATTAGGTAGGGGTGGGGGGAGCACACCTGACTGTTTCTATATTTCTACACAGGATTGAGGGAGGTCTCCTGATTATTTCTACATTTGTACACAGGATTGGGGGGCACACCTGACTGTTATTATATTTCTATGTAGGATTGGAGGGGGCACATCTGACACCTGTACACATTTGCTATGACTCTACTGGTATGTCAGTACTCCATGTCATTCTGTATTCTAACATATCATGCTGACTAGAAGCATATCAGTGCACTACAGGTCTTAGCTTTGATTTACCTGCATATTAGTTTCTGACTTCCTACCCTTCAGAACTAACATCCCACTGCCTGACCTGCTGTAGTCTGTCTGTGTAGGCATGGAGGGGGGGGGTTACCCATAGGCATCATTCAGAGGCCATAGCATAGTCTTTGTTTGATTTTATCTACACCTGTCCTGCTGGCTGTGACTGTTGTTGGGTATGTGAATCTCCCTGACTGGCATGTGTGAGTCCCTTACCTTGTGGGTGTCCCAGTATTGAGGGTGGTGCTGCAGGGCTGCCTATGTCAGATGCACATAGTACACTCCCTACACGTGGTTGATTACAGATAGTGTCATGTTTGGTATCCCTTTTACTGTATGTGAGAGTCAGAGAGATGTGTTATTCCTGGGTTCCTCCTGTGTCAGTGTATGTGCTATGCATTGTCTCTTTGCTAAGGCCAGGGCATACTGGACACACCTCCTTCTGCCTACTGGGGCAGGCTCAGGTTGTTCCTCCTCTGAGTCACTCTGTGCCTGTGCAGGCCTTGGCAATGGTGGGGGGCTGTGTGACCCTGCCCCATGCTGTTCCTGCTGCAGCTGTTTCCACAGGATCATATTGTGTAGCATGGCTCACACTATGACAATTTGGGTACATGTAGCTGTTAGTACTGCAAGGCTCCACTGGATGTGTCCAGGCACTGGAACTGTGACTTGAGCATCTCAAACTCATGCTCTATTATAATTCTAGTCTGTGCGTGTGCCTCATTATGGAGTTCTTGTTCGGGTGTGTATGCATTTCTGATGGGTGTCATCAGCCACGGCTTCAGTGTGCATCCAGCATCCCCCAATAGGTGACCGTCAGGGATATTCCCATTGGCAAATCTCTGGTACAGCTGTGTCAGATGCCAGATGTGGGAATCGTGATAGCTACCAGGGCAGCCAGCACACACATTCATTATTATGCCCTGGGCATTGCACATGACCTGGCAGTTGATGGAGGGGAAGCCCTTGCGGTTGATGTAGACCCTACCCCACTCACGTGGTGCTTTGATGCATATGTGCGTGCAGTCTATAGCACCCACTACATCAGGGTATTCTGCTATTTGGTGGAACAGTTGCATATTGCTGGTCAATGCCTCACAGGTGTTGGGGAAATATACGTGCTCATCGGCATGTGCTGACATGGCATCCAGGAACTGGTGGAGTACCCTGGATGCTGATGCCTGTGAGATCCCCATCATATCCCCAGTTGGCTTTTGGAAGGTACCTGTAGCTAGTATTCTTAGTCCTACAAACACCTTGGTATCCACTGGGATGGGTTCCCCTCTGTTAGTTCTGTGTGTCAGGTGTGGCCGGTACAGCTCAACAATTTGTTGTAGGAGGTCCCTGTCCACCCTATAGCACTCCACTATCTCCAGCTCATGTAGTCCCTGGTAGGTTACCCTGGGTCTATACACTCTTCTCCATCTCTTCATTGTGGGTTTGTCGACAGCATTCACATTCTCATCACCCTAAGCCTTTTCCACAAGTTGTTGTATGATAACTATTGCAGCCCCTATCATTTTGTTGTTTTGTCTGTTAAATCTTCCCTGCTTGTATAAACCGGTGGTGTAGAGTATGGGAAAAACCAGAGTGGAAGGAGTTTGCATAGCTTATAGTAGTGTTCTGGGCTGGTCTGGTCTGCTGCCTGTGTAACTGGCTAATTCTGATACATTTTCACCTGCCAGCTATGCTAGTTCTCCTTGATTACCTTCCTACTACTGTTTTCCCTTCCCATTGCCTTCCTGTTTAAGCCCAGGGGCGCACCAAGGAAACACAGTACTCAAATGTGCACAGAGCTGTTATTTCCTGGTTTACCTTTTTTTTTCTTTAAAATCCGGTGTGCGGCGTGCACATCTGCTTAGGCAATGAAAAGAGTGCAAGGCAGACTCAGACACACCCGCTTGCCTAGTTGTGCTAAGCTAGGAGCAAACCTGAGCCACAAGACTCCAATCCACTTACAGTATGCCTAACACACCCCCTATAATGTCAGCTAATTCCTAGGCTTGCACCAAGCTATTCCTGCTCTTACACTTTTGTGAACTGACTAGCATGCTGGTGAAATCTAGGATTCAGTATCATTCCTCTCATTTGCATAGGCTTGCCTGATAATGCATAGTTACATGTCTGACACTGAGCCTCCCCTCTTAGCAACCACTACTCACTGGCCATGTTGTCTTCTGCCTGACATTGACTATAATGATAAAATAGTGATTTTGGTTAGAATGCTTTTTGAGGGGTTTTGTTTTATTTTTAGCCCTATCCCGTTTGCTCGCAGCTGCCCTACGCTTAAACAGCCGAGATTGGCTAAAAAAAATAAAAGTTGATTTTATTTTTTAATTTTTTAAAACTGTTTTCAATGCCAGTGGCCTTATACTTGGCCATTGGCATGCTTCCTGAATGACATGCAACTTTTATTTGGAGCTGTCAAGGATCCGTTTTGGAATTTGCAGAAATGTACTCAGTTACTAACTGAGTACATTTCCACAGGTTACACTAGTCCTGCATGGCCGGTTTCCAGCTTCCAGGATCGCAAATTCACCTCATTTGAATGGATTTCTCCTGCAAATGGGGTAATTTGCATACAGAGGCTGATTCTTAGCAGGACTAGTGCAGGAGCACTCATGCACACCCCTACAGGCTATTCCTGGATCGCACAGCAGACATATTGCCTGCTAGAACTCCTGCACTTATCCTACACCCTGTGCAAGGCTTGCAGAATCCATCGGAAAGAGTCTTAGTTAAGGTTAGTGTTAGACAATTACATCACAGAAACTGTTAGACTACCTACATCCATTTGCTTGAAAAGGTTTTGCTATTTTGGCTGGATGCGTGTCTTTGAGAAGTCTTCTGCAATAGTTGCCATTGCTGATGAGTAGCAACTTGAAATTAAGTATAGATTTCATTTCATCACTCTCTGAATTTCCTAGAAAATATAGCTTGAAATAAGTGGATGAGATGAGAACGTCACCCTCTCTCAAAATTCAGCAATAATGTTAAATATATAGTAAACAGGTTGTCTTGCACATAAAATATTGGTCTGCTCTTGTTTCCTGCAGTAATAAGTTTGAAAAGTATAATGAATGATTTGTTACTGGCAGATTCAATACATCTTTGCTGCAGACTTTTAATCTGTATCTTGAAACTGGCAAAGGTATTTCATATTAGCATTTAATGCACTGCTGCTTTGGAGCAATCTGGGACTGAGAACTATGCACTGCTGATGGGGATTAGCTTCAGTCTTCAGTAACAGATTATGAAGGATATTTACATAAATTCTTTTAAATCAGCAATGACTTGTGAAAGATGCAAAACTATGGTTAATATCTTGAAATCTGTGACCAATGTTGCTAATGCATGCTTCATGTGGGGAGAAGAGAAACCATGGTTGTGTGGTAGCTCATTGTAACAACAGATGCACATATATAATCATTACAGGTTCATAGGTGTTCATATCATCATTACCATAAGACTTAAATATTGCAAATGTAAATAAGCCTCAGGAAGAATGATATCAGTCTTAGCCAGATCTTTTTTTTTTCCATAGTCAGGCATCTCCTAGTCTACCTTTAAAATGAAGCACCTCTGCAAAGGAGAGCGACTTGAGCACTTTTCTTTGTTCATGATTTTGTATTGTTTGCTTCTCAGTTAAAAAGTATATTAGGACATTGGGCAGGATTCACGAAGGCTTGCATGGAGTGTAAGAGACGTGCAACACTCCATGCAAGCCTCGCGATCCAGGAACATCCCTAAACTCCGTGTAAGAGACCAGCTAAAACGTCTCTTACACGGACTGGGCGTGGACATGCTAAATACCTCACTTGCAGCCGAAAGGTATGCAAATGAGGTATATTAGCGATCCACAAAGCAGAAACCAGTCCATGTAAGAGACGTTTTAGCTGAAGAAATATACTCAGTTGACAACTGAATATGTTTATCCAAATTCCACAATGGAGCCATGTCAGCTCCAAAAAAAGGGTGCATATGACTCAGGCAGCATGCCAATGGCCAAATATATGGCCATTGGCAATATAACCCGATGCCAAAATATTAAAAATATAATTTTTTTTTCGGCTATCGCAGATGTTTAAACCCAGCGCAGCCCCGCGCAAACGGGCTGCGCTGTATAAAACATAAAAGAAGGTTATAAACCCACAAATGTGGGTTTCATGCAATACATGGAATGACGATGCAGGGACCAGCAGACCAAAAACAACATGGCCACCGTGTAGTGGTTGCTAAGGGGAAGCTGAGTCTAAGACATGTAACTAAGCATTAGTAGGCAATCTCATGTAAATGAGGGTTAGGATACTGAATCTCACAGTCACATAGCAAATGAGCACAGTCTGAGTAGTGTAAGAGATACATAAGGGGAGGAATAGAGTAGGAGATAGGTGACATCACAGGGGAATGGTAGAAAGAAATGCAGTTCATTGGAGGCCAGTGTAACATGACAGATGACAGACACAGATCATGGAAAGAGGTGTGCCACTAGATAAGTCATGGAAAGTCAAGAAATGGAAGGTGTACACTGTTACTTACACCAAAGTTTCTTGCTGGGCATGCATGCGTGACGTCGCACCATGAAGCGAGTAGGCAGTGTGCAGCGTGTAAGGCAGACTGAGCATGTGGGAGCATGTTGGGAGATGTTTAATACTGTTTGCTGGGTGTGCGGCGTGTAGGGCAGGCTGAGTATGTTGGAGGCTGTTGGCAGGCGGTAACAGTGTTTGGCGGGTGCAGCGTTGGGGGGAAAAAGGGGGGGGGGTTTTTAAGAAAAAAAACTTTTTTGGGGGGCAAAAAAAAAAAAAACTTCCAAATTTTTGCAAAAGGGGGCCTCGGGGGGCGGGGAAATTTTCCAAAAGGAAAAAAAACAGCCCTTAAAACTCCCGTTGGGGTTAAGAAAAAAAACCAGTTTTTAAAAAGCGTCTCTTAACGGGGATTTTTTTTTTTTTTTTTTTTTTTTTTTTTTTTTTTTTTTTTTTTTTTTTTTTTTTTTTTTTTTTTGTTTTTTTTTTTTTTTTTTTTTTTTTTTTTTTTTTTTTTTTTTTTTTTTTTTTTTTTTTTGTTTTTTTTTTTTTTTTTTTTTTTTTTTTTTTTTGGGGGGGGGGGTGGGGGGGGGGGGGGGGGGGGGGGGAGGGGGGTGGGGAGGGGGGGGCGGGGGGGGGGGGGGGGGGGCGGGGGGGGGGGGGGGGGCGGGGGGGGGGGGGGGGGGGGAGGGGGGGGGGGGGGGGGGGGGGGGGGGGGGGGGGGGGGGGGGGGGGGGGGGGGGGGGGGGGGGGGGGGGGGGGGGGGGGGGGGGGGGGGGGCGTGGACTTTTCCCAAAATACCCCCCTTGGGGGGAGCAGGTTTATGCAGGGAGATTAGCACCCACAAAAGAACCACCTGAAAGGTGCCATAATAGGCACAGACAAACACAATGGACCCTGTTTTTTGGGTGCTAAGTCAGGCCGGTGCTGGCAATTGGGGGGCCTTGCATAAACCAACAATTAAAATTTATTTTTTGCAAATTAAATGTTTAAAACAGCGCAGCCCAAAGGGGGGGCCCAAAAACCCCCCCTTTGAAGGATCACAGGGAGCTACTGGAAAAACAATGGGGCCCCCCCCAGGGGCAAAACTGCCCAGTTGTGGTTGGGCAAAGAGGCAATGCATAGCACATACACTGGCTCAGTAGGAACCATGGGAATGATACCCCCTCTGACTCACTCAAATAATAACATGGATGCCTAAAATGACATGACCTGCTCACAAACATGTACAGGGAAGTGTAATATGCACATCCGACAGAGGCAGCCCCAGCACCACCTGAGGCATGAATGCCATGTGTTAAGTAATGTAACACCATGTACTGTATGCACACATGAGCACCCTGACTAACATCCACCCTCACCAAGCATGAAGCCACAAAATGACGATGGGATGATGAAGTGCAATAACTGGCTGAAGTAATGCAGTTAGTCAAAGGGGAGACAATGTGTTTCAGGCTGGGAAGACATGCGGAGCATAACATGATGCACCACCTGCTAGGGGTGGTGAGCACCTATCATGCCATGCCCCATGGATACTGGCAAAGGCTGTCAGTACCCACAGCATGCCCTGAATAGGTAAGTCTCAAAACACAAACCCACCTTCATAGGTTCTACAAGGGATAGGAACCTAGATGTAATGCTACCCAATGACAGATGTCTAAACAGCAAGATGTGTGCAGTGTAAACGCACACAGTATGGAGAATGTAGATACCAGTCCTGTAATAGAGAACTGGGTCAAGGCTCACATCAGCACCCTAACACTACCAGGTCACACCTCATACTGTGCTGTACAGCCGCAAAACATGGAACAAGCTACAAAATAAGGGTGACTAGCAAGAAATGGCAAGGATAACCACACCCCCATGTTAGTACCACAACAAGAAGCAGCATGGATTAGCCATGGTCAAATACCAATGGCTAAAACTGCCTCCCAGTATATAGCCTGCTGCAGACTACTGTCCTAATACCAGGAACTGCACCTGGCCTATGTTGGAATACATGAATATATCAAGCCCCCCAAACCACATTATATTGCTTGACTGAAAATACCCAGACATACAACGGGAGCATTATACTAGCACCAACACAGTAGGAGAAAATTACCCAGAATCCATAAACCAAAATGCCCAGGAACAATGTACCACTCCCACAAGAGGGGGTAAGCATACTGGATGTGATAATCAGCAATATGTGTACTGGATGGCAAGATGAGAAGTGTACACCTCACCGGTAAGACCAGACCATAGTGTAATCACACTGGATATACACATCCTGACCCCAGTCCCTGGCCAGAATACCACAGTGAAAAACATGTGTAAAGCATAGGTTGCAGCCCTCAAAACCGATGTTGAATCCACAAAAGGCCCTGTGCAAGTGCAGAATATGGGACACACCACAGAACATATATACAGGCATTCCATGAACACAGCCAGGAATGCTTGGAGTATGCAATCACAAACAACAACAACACACAATGCCATACACGCAGGCATCTGGCATGCTGGACTACAGCCATTACCAAACCATGCAAGAGAATGAGGAAGCTACCACATGATAGAGCAAACATAAAAAGGGAAGTAATCACTGACCAGTATGGCAATAACATATGTCCACACATACAATCCACTAAGTCCAGCCACAACAAGTAGAATCTGTGAATCCAGAGGCAATGTGACACCAGTCCCAAGTACACAGACAACCACAACACCCCCCAATAAATACAAATAAATGTGATAGATAAATCCATGTATCCAAACCAGAGGTTGAGTTCCACCAACTCAGTACTGTCAAAACTAGTCAGGAGGAGAAGGTAACCACATACACCACAAACCCAGTCCCACATAGACCTACCACAACTGTAAACCAAGCACATAAACACAGACAAATATTCCCGGAGGCCTTAATTACAAACACACCACACCAACAGAAGTCTCCAAAGCAGATCACAAGCAACCACAACCTTCAAACATAGCACATGCAACTAATAGTATGCAAAGCTGGTGTGCCAAACAGTCACAGGCCAGAAGGAGAAACAACATGCCTGATACAGTCGTAATAGGTGTCTGTATAGGCAGACACACTGCTGTCCCACTCACCAGACTGAACAAGGGAAAGGGTAGAATAAGCTGCCTGTAGGGCCACCACAAATGCCACATAACAAGCACGCAGGTCACCCCAAAGCAAGCAGAAATATGATGCACTCAATGTCCATGCTGGTGTGAATTATCTGAGATGTACCTCCCTGGTCAACATGAAAAGAGACATGGATGGTCCCTCTGAGTACCCCCAGGGCGGTATGACACTGGCTGTGTGCAGCATCCAACCCTCACCAAGAATGATGCCACAGTACAAACACAGAATGCTCATGTTTAACAGCTGGCACAGTTACAGCTGTCAGTCCAAGAGGGTCTAATGTCTGTCTGTTTGAGATGTCAAGCATGACAAGCCATGCCGCTGTTCCAGGGATGGCTTGCACCTGTTACCCGTGTGCGTCCGGATACTGGATAAGGCCTTTGCCGCCTCCATAGAGCCGTATGTAGGCAAGGCCAAAAAGACTACCCATCACCCTAGAAACATAAGTGGTAGGAAACATAAGGGTAATGCTGACCAATGCCAGATGTGTAAACTGCAATATGCATGCCCCTGAGGCACTTCCCATTATGGAGAACATCGATGGCTGTGCAGTGACAGAAGCCTGCTGCAAGCCTAGTGATAGCACACCAGCACTACTAGGTTATACCACATATCATGTGTTATGGCCCCAACACTGCACCAAAACATCAAAGGAGGGGGAGTATCCATATGCAGCACAGACACCCATATTGCCAGGTAACTGACAATGCACAAAGCAGCGGAGACCACCCATGTGTACATAACTGTAGTCAAAACTGCTGTACAGTCTGTAGCATGCGACAGACCACACTCTCACACACAAGAACTCCACCCAGACATCCTGAAGACACTGGACAGTATGAATGTCCCACCAAATACCAGACAAGGTACACACAAATTACCACATAGGTGTCAAACCATTATGTATGGAAGGAGTAATCAGGGACCTAGGGACACAGGTCGACATTAATCTGTCATGTGACACCCACAATGCCAATGTGGCTATGAAGATTGTCGATATTGGACACCGTGATCATGAAAGGATTCACATCAACATCAACAGAGGTCACTGTGCCGCTTGTACTGTTCCCCTATCAGACCCATAATCTAGTACAATGACTCATATGGGATGTACTGTATGTGACACCTGCAGCGGTTCAGAAGACCTCATAGTTACCCAACCAACAGGATAAAGGGTGTGAAATATGTCATATGCTGCCTGGCTGTAGACACCCCAGCTGACTGCAGTCACAGACTGCCTACACAGAGGTATTGTATGTCTGTTGTACAAGGCCATGTCCAACACAGGAGTAATGGACATGCTCCACCACAGGAAATCAAAACCATTGGAGCTGTGAGAGTCACAGATGTCAGCCTCAACACATAATGAAATAAGATGTGCTGGATGGACAGATACATAACCCAGAGGCTCCCCACACCCAGAAACAGGATCCCAATCCATGGTAGGCAGAGCCCCTCACTGACACCCCTCAACAGGAATATTGCCAAGTGGATGGATGACCGTACATGTATACTGGGGGTCCTCACTGTGTCATGACCAGACAGAGGCACAGTGAAGAACTTCATAAATGGCCATAATTGAACATAGCAAGGGTTGGCGAAAGACACACACACTCTGGCTAGGCTTACTAATGGCCTAGGTTGTATAGCCTAGTATGAACCCATGAACCTATGAAGATACAAAACGTATAGGACACTAAGGATAATCACAAGGGTTACCCAACTGATGGTAGGAACCATGTTGGGCATCCACAGATATGCTCCGAATCACACAGATATTACAAACAACCTACCAAACACACACACATATTGCTACAACCTGTCAGGTGCAGTGCAAACTCCCCCCCCCCCCCAGAGTGCAAAATACCTATCCCAGCAGACTGATGGTCCCCTGACATTGCAGATGCTGAAGTAACAGCCATCATCTGCAAAGCAGAACACACAGCAGCAAAGGTATGTGATGGTGTCCTGTGCTGAGGCCAACATGGACTCCAAGAATAATGGAATGCCAAATCACACTACTGCCCAATGTCAGCCTTACCACAGGATATGTACCCAAAGAGCAGTGTACAACAACAGTGGTCCATCACAACAAAGGTGTTGCCTGAATGGATACTCCAAACTACCACCCCAGGATCCTGACAAGCTTGTTCTGCACAGCTATGGAAAGGATCAGTATGTACCGCAGACAGAAGGCTATTGTGGACCTACTGATACTGGACCCTACACAGTGTGGCTGTCGTAACTGCAGAACCGGCCCTCAAAACATGTCTGACCCAATTTGAAGCAGTCATTAAGGTCATTGATGAGGGCAATGTCCACACAGTGTAGCTGGACCAGTATGCTTCTAGACAATACCGTCAGAGTTCAGTATGGATATGTTCACCAGCTTAAATATATACCCCTATGTCAGTAGAGGGGTTGCAAACCAGACCAAGGACAGAACTGACATGGTCAGACATGCCGATCCATGTCAGACTACAAAGCCGGATATGAGTGGCATCCCACAAGGCCTGGTCTTGGCCCCCCCACCCCCTTTCTGTATATATGTCCCATAGGTATAGGCCAACATGGAAGGACTGTGACTGAACATGTATGCAGAGGAGTACAAACAGCCCACCATATCCGACCCCCAGCTGACACAAGCAACCCACAAAAGGGCCACCTACAAACAGACAACTGTAGCCATAGCCATGTCAGCAAGCTAATTGCAGAACTGTGTATAGACAACCACCGTGGATATACAGTAAGTGCCCACAAATTACCACACAGGTGTTAACCCATGAGGTATCTAACATGTAATGTGAGACCTGGGTACAAAAGGTGATAGATATCCTGCACTGGACAAACATGTGGCTGTAGTGTTCGCAAAAACATATACTATATACCCACCCAAACATGAAGGTTGGCAGATGTAGATAAGGGGAACTCACTGTGGCTCTGCTCTGCAGTCATCCTCCATCAGCTGCAAGTGACTACAATAGCCCTGTGGGATATACCGCAGCAGACACCTCCATCAACTGTAAAGTCCACAACAGTACCCCACCAGGAGTAGCAAAGAGCATGAACAGATGCCATGTGTTGCCTGAGTAAACAAACTGCAGCCCCACACGCCATACTTCCCAGCTACAGGAAAGCTGTGCCTGATGTATGAAGCCATGTCCAACCTGGAATGAATGAACATGTTGCACCTTGTACAATCTGAATGGCAGTGAGCTATGCACATGAGAGACCTGAACCCCAGCACTGACATACTTAGGACAAGCTGTACAGAATGATCCATAACACAGAAGGCACCCCCACTCTTCAGTAAACTCCTGGTACAGGTCAGCCAGAAAGTCACATATCGACACCCCTCAAGAGGAATCCTGATGAGTGGATGGGAGATGGTAGGCTAACCCTGGGTTATGTCAGAGGTAGACAGAGGCACAGTATACTAACCATGACATATGTCATGGCAAACTCCAGTTACAATGTGTGTCAAAGGACAAACACACCCTGTGACTAGCATCAGAAATGTCCTAGGGAACATTGCTAGTGTTTGCCAATGTCCACCCATGTTGTGGAATACACTAGCAATGTTGGACGAGCCTGGTGTAGGTAGTCCATATCTGAACATATTGCAACATGGTCATATGTGCACAACTGGCCCCTACACAGTCTGTTGTGCTCACTATGAAGATGTCAAGCAGTCATAGGACTAAAGCCCAGGATACTGTCCACCACCGTGAAAGTACTGAACCAGTACACTATACGGTACTACAGTGTTAGGTCATTATGAAAGTATGTTGAGAACTGTCTGCAAAGTATCCCATGCAATCCCTGCAGGCACAGTATAATCCCTGTTGTGGCAGACATGAAGCAGTTGGCCAGTTAGTACACAACATGACACTCAACACACAACCATAAATGTGAGATATTGTTGAAGTTCACACACACCCAAATGTATTGTGGACATCAGAGTGCAACATATGGAAAGCTCACACTGGGCATGCTCGCACACTTTGATAAATGAGGCATATGTCAGACAACATGCCATGGAAAGGCTGAACTGGGCATGCTCACACACTTAGGCCATATCTCCATTTAGCAGTTGGCCACACATATCTGGTATGTGTACGTGTCAGTCCAGGAACCAACCACAACACAGCAATCAGCCCAGTGCACACAGTAAATGACTACAGAGACATAAGTGATATAGTGGATCGCCATCATATGCAAACATCTTCCACAGATACACAAGTTGGTCATAGGAACAGGGAATGCTATGGCAATAAAGACCTGCAAACAGAACAGCACAACAAATATTGTGCATCCGACAATTGAACATATGGGTGTAGAGGTCAATACTAGGCTTGTTGCCCTAGGGAATGACAGCTCAGCCAGAGTGTGCTTGGCATCTGCATCCCCAGGACAGTAGGCTACTGTGCCACTGTAAAGTAGGTCACAGAAGGCAACATGTGAGGCTAGTGAACTGTGCCTCTGTCAAGCAGGGGCACAGTGGAGGTCCCAGGTATTGAATGTGCTAAGCCACAGCCATGTTGTCGGTGTGTGCTGTCAGAGGGTTGCTGAGGATCTCTGACAGTAGGTGTCCGTCAATAACAGACTGAGGGGAGCCCTATCTGCATTCTCTGGATGATTCCACTGTCAACACTGTGTTGTAATGAGTATGTGTGAATGAAGTGCCGTGACGGAACTGTTCACAGATGTCCTCCCTCTGTGGGCTACAGCTCTGCAATGTATTAGGTCACTCTGTCTGTTGTACGGCGCATATATGGCTGGTGTACAGCTGACAGGTGTCTTGTTGTGGAGCAGTCATGGGTATATGTGGGATAGCATGACCAATGCAAAACGTGCACTTGCTCATAGAATGCAATTGTCAAGGATTATGCTGAGTGGCCAGTATAGTCCCCCAGCATGGGTCCTCTGAAGTCGTCCACCCCAGTCTACACAAGTGTAGAGTCTGCTTGTGCTAAATACAGATTGTATGCAGTGACAACCTTGCCTGGGGGTGGAGATGGGATATGGATGTCCAGGGAAAGGTGGGTATGGTCAGATATCAACAATGGTGGTCTACCTCTGGTGTGGAACAGTGAGTACCCATGTTGCAGATGGACAGGTGCAATATGTATTCCCCCATGTGGCTGTGGTGTGTTGTTCTGCCATAGCACATGGACCCACAAATTGTAGTGGCTGTAGGGTAAAGTGATAGAAGCCTGAGTAGTTCTCACACACAATATGCCTGTACCTGATGTTAACAACTGGAATGGTGTATGTGAACACCTGCATATCCTGGCACTGCACTGTTCCCAAGGAAGCTAAGTGTGTGTCCTGGATGTGGGTGTGGTGTTCTGGCCTGGTTGTGTTGTGTGTTACAGGTCCTGTGGTCCCAAAGCATGGTATAGAACATAACCTGCCAGTGCAATGTGCATATCTGACCCTGACGTAGGTGGCTGCAAATGCATATATATGCTAACCCCCACCTGACAGGTAATATTACATGTACATACCTCTGTAGAAATAAAGATGTCAGCACCCTATAAATACTAGATGTCAGCACCCTATAAGTACAGCAGGTGCAGAACAGATCCCCAGTAATAGCGCTAATGCGCCTGCTAATGCTCCCTCAAGTGTCATAATATAGGGAGGTAGGGAGTCGAATCCGGCAAATGCGCAGTGTGTGTGGGTGGGTGAGTGGGGTTTGTGTGTGAAAGGCTGTGAGAGGGAAATGTCCCTTTTGGCAACTGGGAAAACACACTACAGGATGCACATTCCCCTTTCTAAACACTGATGATGTCAGCACCCTATAAGTACAGCAGGAGAAGTGAAACCTCCCAGTAATGCGAATAGCGTGCTCTACTAATGCGTCCGTCTCAAGTGTCATAACATAGTTAGGTAGGGGATTGAATCCTGTACATGCTCAGTGTGTGTGTGTAGGGGGTTAGTTTGTGCTCAAGACTGTTTGAAAAAGAAGTATCCCTTTTGCCAACTAGTAGAATATACTACAGGATGCACATTCCCCTTTCTAAACACTGATGATGTCAGCACCCTATAAGTACAGCAGGACAAGGGAAACCTTCCAGTAATGCGAATAGCGCGCTCTGCTAATGCGTCCGTCTTAAGTGTCATAACATAATTAAGTAGGGGTTTGAATCCTGTACGTGCTCAGTGTGTGTGGAGGGGGTTAGTGTCTGTTCAAGACTGTTTGAAAGAAGTATCCCTTTTGCCAACTAGGAAAATACACTACAGGATACACATTCCCCTTTCTAAACACTGATGATGTCAGCACCCTATAAGTACAGCAGGAGAAGAGAAGCCTCCTAATAATGCGAATAGCGCACTCCGCTAATGCGTCCGTCTCGAGTGTCATAACATAATTAAGTAGGGGTTTGAATCCTGTACGTGCTCAGTGTGTGTAGGGGGTTAGTGTGTGTTCAAGACTGTTTGAAAGAAGTATCCCTTTTGCCAACTAGGAGAATACACTACAGGATACACATTCCCCTTTCTAAACACTGATGATGTCAACACCCTATAAGTACAGCAGGAGAAGGGAAGCCTCCTAGTAATGCGAATAGCGCACTCTGCTAATGCGTCCATCTCGAGTGTCATAACATAGTTAAGTAGTGGTTTGAATCCTGCAAATGGCAAGTTTGGATAAGGGGGGTTAGTATGTGTGCAATTTTGTGTGAGGGAAATGTCCCTTTTGGCAACTGGGAGAACACACTACAGGATGCACATTCCCCTTTCTAAACACAGATGATGTCAGCACCCTATAAGTACAGCAGGAGAAGGAAAGCCTCCCAGTAATGTGAATAGCACACTCTGCTAATGCGTCCGTCTCGAGTGTCATAACATAGTTAGGTAGTGATTTGAATCCTGCAACTGGCAAGTGTGTGTATTTGGATGAGGTGTATGGGAAATCTCCCTTTTGGCAACTGGGAGAACACACTACAGGATGCACATTCCTCTTTCTAAACACAGATGATGTCAGCACCCTATAAGTACAGCAGGAGAAGGGAAGCCTCCCAGTCATGCGAATAGCGCGCTCTGCTAATGCGCCCGTCTCGAGTGTCATAACATAGTTAGGTAGGAGTTTGAAATCTGTAAATGGCATGTGTGTGTGTTTGGATGTGGGGACTCTGTGTGTGTGCAATTTTGTATGAAAAACATGTGCTTTTTTGAAATCAGGGGATCACACTACATGATGCACATTACCCTTTCCAAACAGTGATGATGACAGCACCCTATACATACATCTTGAGAAGAGACATCTGCCAGTATTCAGAATAGCGCAACCTGCTACAGCATCAATCTCAAGTGCCATAACATATTTAGGTAGGGGTTTGAAACTTGCAAGTGTTTGGATGTGGGGAGTTTGTGTGTGTGCATTTCCGTATGAAAAACATGTTAGTTTTGGCAATCAGGAGATCACACTAACTGATGCACATTACCCTTTCAAAATACTGATGTTGTCAGCACCCTATAAGTACAGCCAGAGAAGAAGAACTATCTAGTAATCCGAATAGTGCACTTCGCTAATGCGTCTCTCTCACGTGTCGGAGCCTAGTTAGGTAGGGGAATGAATCCTGCAAGTGGCAAGTGTGCATGTGTGTGTGTGGGGGTAGTCGGGTGTGTGTAAATGCAAGTGTGAGAAAACAGATCCTTTCGGCAAATACTACAATACACCAGATGCTGCATATTCCCCCAGTAAACACAGGGGATGTCACCACACTATCAGCACAGCCAAACAGGGCTAGTTGGCTAGTAATGCCAATAGTGCACTCTGCTACTGTGTCTATTACCATTGTCAGAGTACAGATAGGTATGTTTTGGTAACCCACAACTGCCACATGTGGTTGTGTCACACAGTATGACCTTGTGTGGGTCTTTGTACATAACAATGCATGCCATTGCCTAAACCAGCAATGGCATTGCATACATGATGTATGTGTGTGACACATACACATAAATACCTGTGACCTGCAGTAGTTACCATGTCTGACACATGCCTCGAGTGGATAAATGGTATTTGCAATGTATACCAATATGACTGTGTCTTACTGTGCAGGGTCCGTACGTGGTATGTGTCTATACAGTGTGGGTGTATATGGTAAAATACCTACAGCAGGGGATACACATCTGGTCTGGGCCATATAGTGTACATGTAGTCAATGTACAGGTGCTGCATGTTCCCACCTGTTGTGGTAGTGGTAACATGTCATTCCACTGCAATTCAGTGACCACATGCTGTGAACCCTTCAACCAGTGTGTTGTAGCTACAGTAATGCTCACGACAATGTTTGGCTGGATGCAGTCCAGCCATATAAAGACAGTTCTTGAGACTGTCATATTGCCAGTGTTGTTATGGAGGATAGGTGGTCTTCCTGTGTATGGGAGGGTTGTGTGTTCCAGGCTATGAACCAGATGGCAGTCCAACACACTGTTAGCTGCACATGATTAGGCCCTGATGCTTTGTGCTGTGCCAACAACCTGGAGGTGTGTGTATCTGTGGTACCTTGGGATACCACCCCCCTGTCCATGTGTGTTACATGTGTAGGGGATGACAGGCATGGTATGGGGCATAACCTGTCAGTGATGGGTAACACCTGTGAGCCATGAATCAGGAATCTGGTACTGCACAGACATTGCAGTTCACCGTGCTGAGGACAGTGTCAGGTGCATGCATCTTCCAGTGTACACTGCTGTTGTTGTGTAGCAGCACTGTTAGTGTCCTAACCTGTGTGATACCCACGGAGGTGGCTATGTAAACCGTGTCCTGCATCATAAGGCAGTATGTGTGTACCAAGGAGCTTTGCCATTATACATCGGGCCATGGGTGTCACGTGCAAGATGACCCTTGCACATCATTGTGGCTTCCCTAGCATGTAAGCACACATTGAGAGCCAGCGGATACCCTATGAATGACATTGGAGACTGAGCATAATGTAGACATACAACACCCTTCCCACAAATAGTGGTAGCATACCTGGTGAGGGTATGTTGGCAACCAAGATCAGGCTCATACTGGCCTGTGCTACATGCTGAGAGATCGATTCTATGTTCCCTATCATGTAGTCCAGGGAGGTATGTCTCAGGTCAGCCATACTGGCATGGTCAATGAGTGAGTCATATGTGTCCATGCCTCTGACTGACCTGTATGCATGTGTTCTGTGGTGGACCATAGTGCCCCTGAGGCATATCACTGTGACCTTCACCAGATACAGCCTGTTGAGCAAGACCCCAGTGCGGCACCCAAGACAGGTACCTGACACGTCTGTAGCAGGTGTGTTGTGTAGCCCTACAAGCTGTGAGTGTGTGGTACAGGGGATGTGTGTGCCATGTGTGGCATGTGCTCTGTTCTGACGGAACATATGCCTGTGTGCCAGCTGCGGAGGTGTGTGATGCTCAGGCAGGATGCTATTCTGAGTCCCCACGTATGCCCCAGTGTGTTCAGCATGCTGTCAGTGCGTGTCAATGTCTGACTTGTATTGTAGTCACTGTAATATATTTCATTTATTTATTTATTTATCCTACATTTGTTGACCGGGATAGTCCGACTGGATGCATGTCCATTTCCAGCAGAGGCCCGGGGAGAAAAGCTACAAGGGTAAGCAGATACAGCATTACATAATGCCAGCATTACATATTACAAACAGATTATTTACAGAGATTACATAAGTAAGCAAGTTAAACATGTTCCACAGGTTAATGTTAGTCCTGAGCACAAGACAGGATTAAATTAAATTACACAGTAAACTGGTTAACAGATTTTACATTCGAGTTAGCCAGGCTTGATACATTGACATAGCCAGTTAAGTGACAAATGTTGTTTGAGTCTAGTGTTAAAATGACCTAAGGTGGAAAGTAAGGTAATATCAGCTGGAAGTGAGTTCCAGGATCTACTTACAGAGTTTGCAAAGAGAGAATCACCGGCTGTGTTATTAAATTTGCTAGTCTGAATTAGTAGTTTGTTAGAGGATCGAAGCGGTCTAGGATTGTTATAGGGGGTGATAATATTTGAAGTGCAGGAGTATTGTCCGGATTATAGAGGATTTTATAGGCCATAATCAGTTGGTTATACTGTATTAGGCTGGGTAGTTCAAGCCAACCAAGCTGATTTAGATTGATGCAATGATGTGTCCTAAAAGGCAGCCCAGTGGCAAACCTGGCAATGTGGTTGTAGCAAATTGAGTGTTTGTTAAGGACAGTCTTGTTCATATTTGAGTAGAGGGATGCATACAGAAGGGTTGAAAGAAGGTGTGAGCGAGCTATGGCACCTTTAGCTGGAGGGTTAGGAAGGCTTTTATTCTGTAAAGTGACCCTAGTTTTTTATTGATGGGTTTGATAATTTGGTTAACATGTAGGTCACATTTGAGATTATTGTCTATGATGACACCTAATAGTTTAGTAGATGGGTCAGGGGAGATTATTGTGCCATCAGTTGATGTTATGGTAAAGGTGAAAGCGGTAGACCTACGTGTCCGTGAAATAACAGCAGTTTAGTTTATTTGGGATTTAGGATCAGACGATGTTCAGAAAGCCAGTGTTCTACTGTATTAAAGGTGGTCTGGGTAGCTGACCATAACTCTACTGGAGATGTGGCTGAGCAGATTAGAGTAGAGTCTTTAGCATATTGGATACAGCTGACTTTTGGGATGACAGTATAAAGGTCGTTAATGAAGATGGATAACAGCAAGGGCCCTAGTATAGAGCCTTGTGGTACTCTGAGGGTGTTAGGTAGAAGGTTAGAGAGTTTGTTCTGCCAGAGGCCAGCCTGCTGTCGACCATGCAGGTAGGATTGAAACCATTGGAAGGCTCCAGTATCTAGACAGAATGTTTGCAGGGTGTGGATTACAAGTTGGTGATCAACCATATCGTATGCCTTGGAAAGATCCAAAAAGAGGGCTGAGGATATATAATTAGTGTTGCAAGTATGGTTTATGGTTTTAGTAAAGGCTAGGAGGCCTGAAGTAGTGCTGTGATGAGGACGGAAGCCATGCTGAGTGTCTGCCATAAGGCGATTTTGGATTAGGTGGTGCATGAATTGTCTATGAATAAAGTTTCCATAATCTTTACAAGTGGAGAGAGTATAGCTATTGGCCTATAATTGGAGAATTCAGTAGAGCTGCCTCCTTTGTGAAGTGGGATTACGTAGGATATTTTCCAGATGGTGGGAAATGTAGATTCTACCATGGTTCGTTTGATTAGTTATGAGACGGGGTAAGCAATAGCATCATCTGATTTTTCTAGGTACTCGGCAGGGAGTTGATCAGCAGAAAGTGTAGTGGGTTTCACTTTTTCAATCAAGGTACGGAGAAGTGAAGTGGCGACTGGTGGGCAGCTGAATGCAAGTAGGTTTCTAGGGGTGCTACTTTCAGGACCAGGGGAGCTAGGAGGTAGATGGCTAGCTAGGGCTGGAAATGTCTCAGTAAAGAATTGGTCAAAACTATCAGAAACATCTTCAGGGGTTGTATCAATAGTAGCAGCAGGGATTGGGGTTGAAGTTTGTCCAGGATGTAGTATATATGACATGCCACCTGACAGGGTATGGCATTACTGGGTTCAGAGAGCTCAGTCCCCAGATTGGCTGTGTGGTGGCATCCCACACATGTGTTGTACGTTCCTGGCCAAGGGCGATGGCTGACTGCATACATGTGGCAGCTGTGACATTGCCACATGACTCACATAAACCACAAATGGACCATAGAGGTGATTCACAGGTTACCTTTGCACATGCTACCCTAGTAGTGTGATTGCCATGGTGAGTACCAACACATAGGGCCAATGGGGAACAACATACTGAAGGTGTGTATGTGTGGGTGTACAGCTACTGTTTCATAGCACTGGCATATATGACTGCACACGTGGGTAAATGCCAGGTAAGACATGTGCAATGTGTCACAGGCAACATACATGCGTACAGGACAGACAGTGCCGTTCTGTCATGTGTAAAGTTGACATACGTATCGTACGCTATGCAGATGTCACTAGGAGTCTACAGAAGCACTCTAACTCTGCATTGCAGGTGTAAGCAGTGTTCCAGGGAACCCCAAGCGAACATGCATGCAAACAAAGCTACAGTAAGCAGGGCTGGAAGTAGTGCATTGTCCAACAAAGAAGGGGTAACAATAGCAGTAAGTAACAATGCAAATATGTAGGCACTATCAACATGTACCCAGGAATACACAGCGCAGATGCCCATGGTAGAACTGATATTATGTCATAGTTATTTGTGATTTGGATTACATTGGTACTGCACACATATCTACATGCACGAACATCCACATTGCATAGTCGTTGTGGGCAACTTGACACCATTACTGTACATGGCCACCATTGCATATCACTACTTGCGTTAGCATCCCCCCTGTGCTACCCATGTATGTGGCTATCTGTTGACAACCTTACCACTGGCATGCAATTATGTGCAGCTGTTTCACTTTGGTATGTACTATGGGTGCAGATAACAATTCAGGACATTCATACAGTTACTGCAGCAGGCATGCTGGGATATACACACAGTCATAGCCGCACACTGTACTGTTACCAACATGATACTACTAATACACTTCTATGTAGTCACCCTGTGCATCAGCAACATGTTTACTTGTTCCCGCAATGATGTTGGAGATTGCAGGAGGTGGCACAGTGTCATCATATGCACAGGGTGTGAATTAGGTATGCCTGAGTCAGCCACTGATACCAGCAATTGACGTGTGTGTATGTGTGTTGGTGAGGGGCAGCAGTACAGGGTGGGGCAGTGTTGGTGCAGTGTGTGCGTGTATGTGGTCGCCCTAGGTGTTAACATTTCGCATGTGTGTATGCACGCACACAGTTCCACCTCATGGCTGCCATATACAGGGGTTTGTGTTCAGCCACAGACTGCACCTGGCAGGTCATACAGATCAGTGTCTGTGGGCACAGACATGGTACCTGTGCCTGGCAGGGGTGCTACGGACCGTATCCAGTACTAAGCCAGACTGGGTACTGTCATCAGAAGCGGGAGTGTGTTGACTGGACACAGGTCCCTGTTGGGACTGTCCAGAGCCACGTGCACGTGGTCTCCTGGGGCGTTCTGATGACAGCCCAGACCCAGCATTGCTGGGGCTGCTGCTGGCACTATGGGGGCGTGCGCAAGCCTGTTATCGTCCGCACCGACTGCCAGCTGCTGCTGTTGCCGGCATACGGCCACGTTGGCACCGCAAATGCCCACCATTGCCCTGGCTCATGGACATTTGGTTGTGGAACTGCTGTAATATGTCCCCACAACATCTGTCTATGACATCGGTGAAATTACAGATAGCATCCGCAATGTCACTCATACTGTCTGTCATGGCTGTGTGACATGCTCTCAGCTCCCTCAGACCCTGTCTGGTGTACCTTTCCATACGCGACTGTGCCTGCATGGCAGTCCAAAACATAGCTGAGGTTGACAGACCTCTTTGGGCACGTCGGCCAGAGGCAGTACGCCCACGGATGCTCCCACGAGAACCCATGGGCAACTGTCTGTGTGGTACCATTGGAGGACCCTGCCCATGGCTGCTGTGTGGGGATGCATGTGCCACAGGTACCACATTACCCTGGTCTATGCCCACTGTATCCTGTCTATCACCTAGGGACAATGGTGACAAAGGATGTACTGGCAGGATGACTGTGCGCAATGATGGGGTTGACAGCTGTGTACTGTCAATTGGCTGACCAATGGCGGAGCCTGACACACCTTCCTGTACCATTACACAAATATCATCATTACCAGTACCCATGGCACAAGATTCAGGTTCCCTGCTGCAGGTCACCAGAGCAGTACCAGAACCTGTGGGAGGAAGACAGGAAACACAGTTTACAGTTTCCAGACATTGTTACCAGTGATGCACTTCTGCACACATGCACACATGGACATAGGCACACATGCAGACATGCAGACGTGGACACATGCACACAGGCACACATGCACACATGCACACGTGCACACAGGCACACATGCACACATGCACACGTGGACACATGCACACATGCACCGCGTGGACACATGGACACATGCACACATGCACACATTCACATGTGGTCACATGCACACATGGACACATGCACACATGCACACATGCACACATGGACACAGGCACACATGCACACGTGGACACAGGCATACCTGCACACATGCACACATGCACACATGGGCACAGGCACACATGCACACATGCACACCCCACAGTATACACACAGAACACTACTGAGTTACGCTACTGTTACTTGCATTATCAGGACTATTATAGGTTATGTTAAACACACTCACCAGCATGAATGGCCTGCCTTGCTGTAACCCCGGAGGGACCTGCGGAAATGATGAGATTAATGTCAGTGGGCACAACTGTGCCATTGATATTGCATATGATACAGTGTACAGAACAGTCTAGTGTACATATGTCATATTACCTGCATGCTCCATGTCGTGCTGCTGTGTGGATCCAGCCTCCATCATAATGCAGGTGTACTGCTGTTGCTGTTCCGGGGCTGGAGCCACAACACTTAGGAGTAGCCCTCCAGTCTGGTGAGGGGGGGATGTGTGGCCACCCCACCTCCTGTGGCAACCTGTTGCCTGTGGATATCTGATGCACGCTGACGGACACTTCGGATTAAATCACTGCAGTGATGTCGTACCTGCTCATATGTCCTGTTATGCGTGCCAATATCATTTACCCTACGGACAAGGTCTTGCCACAGTGCAGCCCTCTCCTGCTGATTCTGACTGGTGCGGGAAAACAGGATGTCATACTCCCGCACCAGGCTCTGGTGGATCTCCTCATCTTCCACTGCAGAGTAGGCGGGATTACTGCTTGGCCATCTCCCTGGAAGAGAACACAAACAGGATATCAGCAGACTGTCAGCAATATTTGGCACACATACTATACATGATACTCATGTGTAGTGATATACTACTACTCCCATGTGTTGCATGTGTGTGTGTCGTGGTGGATACACAGGTACATGGCCAGATATCAGTGCTCAGCCAACACCTGTGCAACAATACCTGCCACATTCCACACAACATAGTAGCATGCCCCATCGGTCAGCACACACTGACAGGTCCAATGCACAACCTCACTCTGGGGGTTCATCCCAAGGTACTGTATGTGGGACGCCATCCACTACTGTGATGTGGACAGAAGTTACTCGGCCTGGATATACATATCCCACCACCACCACCAGCACAGTAGACTACTTTGATATGTATGTGATTAGACAGTTATTCACTTGCTGGGACTGAGATGGTATCCATGCAGCACACTGGGCCAGTGGAAGCCACAACCCACACTGCTGACCCCTTTGCAAATGCTTACCACGGACATGCCACAGATTGCATGGAACTTGCACACACATTTCTAACCCAGACCCTATGCACAAAGGTTAGGCATCCTGTCCGGTGGACCCCAGACAGAGGCAGATTGTATAACAATAGCAGGAGGCTACTGCAGGACAGAGCACATTCACATTAGGGGAAGGCATCTGTGGTCAGCACTGGTATTACGCTACGGTCCGTCATAACAATGGCCATGGCCTACTCTGGGAGGGAAATGGCCACAAACACTATGGATGACCACAAGGCCTTCTTCAGTTATGTTACACATATGGACCACATGCTTCAGATATGCTCTGTGTTAATACACACCTACTTAACATTCACCAAACACACTGATATTGGCAACAGTCTTGCAGACAGGTTTGGTGCACGTATTCCCCCTCCTTCTCCCCCACCAGTTGAAATATTTATCACAGCTGTATGTAACCTCCCTATCATCTCACATGTCCAGTTGAGGGCTGCCCTCAGCAGAGCAGAACACACAGCATCACTGTGACCTCATGGTATCCCTGGATGTGTGCTACCTGCACTCCAAGAGGACATACAACTGCATATAACACTGATAATTTATCTTGGCCGTACTACAGGATATGTACCTGGACAGTGGCATACAGCAACAGTGGTCCCACACCACTAAGGAGGCACCTCGACTGACCCTGGGAACTACCACATCATATGCATAACCAGCCTGGTCTGCTAAGCTATGGAATTATGCAGTATGGGATGCATATGCAGTGATATCGGCTACCTGCAGACACTTGTTCCCAGCCAGTGTGCCTTTGTGATGGGCTGATCCTGCCTTTTGAACCTGGCTGTCCTTTCAAAGCAGTCACTACAGCCATTGCTGGGGGCAACACACAGACAACTGCTGCCAGGATCATGGCCTAAGACTGATTGACATGTAATGTATGGTCATCCCCTTTTGGTGGAACTACGTACACACAACATATCACATGGACATACCTATAGATACAGACCTATGACACATTTGGAGGGTTCACAGTATGCACACTATTAACCTGCTACTTTGCATTACCTGTGTTTGTCACAGCTGGTTGCGTTACCACTGCTTCTGATTGCTGCTGCTACTGTCACTGCTGACAGCTTAGAGTCACAGAGTCACAGTGTGTAGGTATTTTTTTTTCTCTCTCTCTCTCTCTCTCTCTCTCTCAGTTTTCTCTCTCCCTCTGTCTGCTTCCAGACAGTGCAATGAATGTATTGCATGTGTGGAGTGTTAGTACTGGATGCTTTTGTAGGTATCTGCATAGGTCCATGTGATGGCCTCTGCACCAATTGTAAGCCAGCATTTGCTAATTGCATACAGCCAGTTGTGTACTGATTGCAGTTCTCACTGTGATTTCAGGTCAGTGCTATAAAAGGGTATGTGGGATAGGCATTGCCCTTTCAGATTGTAAGGGCGGGGACCATGCTGGTATGCTGTGGACACTGTTCTGTGATTGTAAAGGTTAGTATCTCTCTCATGATTCAGGCAGTGTTGTAGATTCACATTTCTCCATTCCTCTCTCCTGTTCCCTGTAGTAAGTGTGTATGCACAATGACTCCTACAACTATATATAGATATATATTTATATATATATATGTACATATACATACATTTATATATGTACTTTAACTGACATTATTACCTACAAGCTAACAACTAGCATGGCTGTTTGTGTTCACACACTACTATTATGGGAATCCAGTAGTTTTGACAGTAATTCTACATGACATGCTTTGGGTACTACACATCCTATATTCCCTTTACATTCATCCCTACTATTACATGTTATATTTATTTTAGCACAATGTTCTTGTATAAGAGTCATGGCTTAGTGGTAGGTCATACAGACTAGTGTTTCCAAGGTCCTGGGTTCGGGACTGACAGTGGGATTTTATTTTGCTTTTGAACTGAGTACAGGACCTGTCAATCAAAGTGACTAAGGCACTTTTAAGCAGTTGTAACCAGGTTAGCGCTGGTTTGCGCGGAGCTCACGCATGCCCACTGGCGGTTAGCTCTGCGCACACAAGCGCACACCCACTTACAACCGCTTAACAGTGCTTACTCTGGTGCACACCCGCACTATTTTCTTTGAAAGAAATGAAAATGGGGAGACAGGAAAGTGGTGAAAAAGGGGTCACAAAGAGGGTAAGACAGTAGGGAAACAAGCTTGAGATTTGCAGGAGGGATGTAGGTAAGGCCCATAGCTGCCCATTTCTTCATCAGCAACAGCTGTGCAAATGTATGTAATTTGGTGTGACATTTGAAACCTTCCACCCCTGAGAGAGGTGTCAGGACAACAATAATACTTGTTGTACAGCCAATTGTAATTGATAGATTCCATGTCCAGCAGACATGTGTGCGGAATGGGCAGCTATGTATGGGGCATAATTTTTTTGTGGGTAGAGAGTGCCCTTTTTTTTTTTTTCAGGTGAGAGTGGTATGTCAGGTGAAGGAAGTCGGTACAGCTGGGGAGGTAGGTTGGGTAGGTAAACAGACAAGACAAACAAGACGCATACAGGGGCGGTGTATGACACGTGTGGGGGGTTACACATTTGACGGGATGGAGGTTTGGATATCCAGAGCCCATGAGCCCACAGATGGCAACAGTGGAACTGATATCCCCACCCATAGGCAGTTGCCACTGTTCCTTCACTGCCCAGGATGGGGTTGTGCGGGGACTGTGTAGGCTGGGCAACAGGCATGCCCGTAAGTTGTGCCACCCGTGCCTCAAGCTGGCGTAGGGGCTCGAGAACAGAGTCCCGAATCTCCCTACGCACCACAGTCCGGACACTACTGAGGGTGAGTGGTGGTTCTCCTCCTGCCACACTTGCAGAGGGGGGGCGAGCCCCATCCCCTGCAGCGCTTTCACCTGCAGGTGGCACAGGGCCACCGGAGGAGAGTCTAGACTCGGCACTAGTGCCAGGTGCACTCGCCAGCTGAGGTGGGAGAGGTGGGTCCGCTGGAACCCGCCTTCCCTGTCGTCCTATGTTTTGCATTATGTCATGACAGTTTGGGTTAGTGACATATAATACCATTCACAATTAGTTGTAACAGCATGCATTAGTATTCCCATTAACCAAACACCCAGATATTCACACCATTGAACAGCGTGCATAACACATGCATAATTTGAACAGCAATACACATTCCAACAACATGCAGGGTTAATTGATGGCAACAGGCCATCAGGTGCGGATGTATGAACAGGGCAGATGCATCAACAGACATGCAAATATATATGACCCAACAGGACAAACGTCCAGGTGTGTTAATTGTGATTGCACATACCATTTTCACGTGGAATGGGTTATATGTGGTTATAGGGTGGGGTGAAGAAAATAATATTAACACCTTCAAATACCAATACATATGCTGTACATTTCTAATAGCTACAGATATATACACACTACTGTTCTAACTACAGTTTCCTATATGATAACTATTTCAACTTGGTGATAGGACTGTTACTGCAACATCAATATACATTTTATTGTTCTTCATACACATTCATATCTAGCTTTGTTCAGCTACATCATCCTGCTACATTTGCTTTATATAGCTGTAGACAAGTGTGGATGTTTGGTATATCAGACAATCATCCTATCTGCATATTGCAGACTGAGAGCAACATATCCAGATTTTGGGATACACATTCCAGATGCAGCAACACTTTGAACAGATTTTGCTGTTTGGTTTTGATTCTCACATGCATTTCATTCTGTCTTGACTGCAGTATACTTTATTCAGGGGTTATTACTACTGTATTGCTGGATTCAAGACACTTTCTCACACTCTCTTGCTTGCTTTCATTTTACTATTCAGGATGGTACTTACTTCTAGGATTTATTGACATGTTTTACCTGTAGTTATTACAATCCTTTCCAGCAGTCTCACTTCGGTCATGTTTTAGTATTTCAACAGGGATATATTTCACACATGTGATTTCATCATCTTCTGCAGCTATACCTTTCAGCCTGCTGCAGGTTGTGTACTATTTTCTTACAGGTGGGGCATTTTTATTTCAGAATTTATGTCAGACATTTTCATTTTTCGGTTTAGCTTACAGGCTGCAACACACTTTTGTAATCAAGCAATACTTGCAGATACTTTCACACTGTTACTTGCACATTTTATTCCTTAGTGACTACACTGCACTCTTTTGCTGACTGTCATACTTTTATGTTTCTTTACAGTTACTGGTAGTGGATTACTGACCTGCCTGGTGGCGCAACCGCAAAAGCCTATCGCCATAGGCTCTGAGGTTCGCAGAACGGACACCTGCAGCTGTAATATAAATGAAGTAATATTGGAATACACATCTCCATAATATCAGCTAGTTTAATTTCTTACATACATAATTAAATGTAACTTACTCAGTAGTGGGGCGTTGGGCATTTGCCGGGCCTCCTGGATCCAAAGGTTCAGTTTGTCCTGCTTGCGTCTCTTCAGATCCGCATGGTGGTGACGGTCCTGCTCACCAGTCCTTGGAATCCCTGTGGCACTGGTGAGATCATGAGCCAACCGGTCCCACGCCTCAGCTCTGTATGCTCCCCAGAGGACCTGGCCCTGCATGAGTTGGGCCTCATGAATGTGGACTAGGAGCCAGACCATGTACCTGGACTCCTCAATGCCCCACCTCTGTGCTTGAAAGCAACTACCCTCTCCTACTCCTGTCATTCTGCCTGCAGTTCAGTTCTACAATCGTTTATTCTGTGTATTCCCGCCTATGGGGCTTATATAGTCCGTTTTTCCCACACATATCTGTGATTGGCCATTTTGGAATTGTATCAACTTCAGTAAACCTGCATTGTCATGCTCCAGTTTGTATTCATTCCTATATATTAGCTATTATTGCATTTCTAGGTACTGCTGTCATTGCTTAGTGGTTTGGTACCTTGACTATGGTGTATAGTATCCTGGGTTCGAACCACCTAGCCACTGCTTTTTATTTTTCATGACTGTCTAGACATGCTGAGGGGTGTGTCTGTGTAAAGGCAGTTTTGATCCGGCTTGCTCAACGTTGCCCGTCAGTTAGCTTGTTTGCGCAGTGCGCAGCTCCGCGCAAACGGGGTACGCTGGTTTAAGCCTCATTTGGCTATCGGCACGCATATTACGCTCAGTTGAGCTAGGGGCACTTAAATTCAGCATGTTAAACCACTGCTCAGCTACAGGCACTCATTTTGCACCAGTTAAACCACTGCTCACGTACGGGCAGATGCACTCACCCTGTTAAACTGTAGCTCAGCTATGGGCACATCTGGCATTTTTTATTCTTTTGTTACCTCACATTTCTTCAATATAAATGGGCTATTTCATTACATTTTACATAAAATGTGGTTTTATGTGTACATATTTGTCAGGGACTTGTTTCATGCTTATTTTGCTAAAAATAAAAATTGGTGTTGTGGGGGCTCAAACCATGAATGCCTGCTCTTCAGCCAACATCTCTACCGCTACGCTATTGCTTCCTGGCTTACTTTGCATATTTAGTTCTTATATGCTTTCCCACTGACTGCTAACTGTAGCTGCGCTACGGGCACACCCGCGCAAACGAGCGCACTCACGGTTAAACTTTTTCACAATTTAAAAAAAATATATAACATGTTTATTTATATATTTTCTGTTCATAGTCTGTGGGGGCATGTGTTTTGTTGTGTTTATTCACATTTCCGTGGACTCTGTCGTGGGTGTTTACTTTGGGCACTTTTCCTCTTCTGGGGGCGTGTCCGCTTACAGAGCTCGGCCTACGGACACGCCCCCTACTGTCTTACACGGACCGTGTTAGCCTTAGGTGTGATTCAGCATGCTCTCATGAATATGCAAAGCATGCTGACATCACTCTGTTTAACTGCAGCCTCCGTGTATGAGTTATAACTCTTACACGGAGGCTTCGTGAATCATGCCCATTGTATCAACATATTGTGCTCCAGCGGGCAAAAGGAGAGCTAGTAAGACCTGCACTGGAACAAGATGCATGCACATGCTTACTTACTCTAATACGCAAATCATTTAAAAGGGCAAAATAAAACTCATTTCTAACCAATGTAAAATATATGGAATATATGGAGTGTGGTATTCAGGAAAAGATCTGTCATATCCATTTAGAATTTATAAATAAAAAATGCCATGAACAAGCAAGAAATGTCTGACTACAGTGAAAATAAAGCAAAAAACTCTCTGGGATAAAGGGGGAGCAGATGGACTTTACAAACTTAATGATAAAACAAAAGTACTGAAGCTTGACAATTAAAATAAAAGTAACTACAACAATGTAAATCTGTCCAGAAATGTTTCATAAAATGTCATTGGATTTGCATAAGATTAATTACATAGACTTTTTGCTATTTGTAAAATGGTTCATTGTAATAAATTTTCAAGGACCGTAGAAGATTCATTAGCAACACAATATTATGAAAATTATGAAAGTCCTTAAAGAAAAGTGATTTTGGTGAAATAGAAAGAAGAGTAGTACTCTAAAAGTAAATATAATTTTTATTCTGAACACAATATGAAAGCATGTTTATGTATTTTGATTGATGTCACAATATATGATAAATGGTTTAAAATGTTAAAAGATTGTATGCACACGGAAGCGACTGATTGACACATCTTTCCCCTCTTCAAAGTAAATGCAATTTCAAATTTAAGGATACATTTCTAAGAATGAATGCAAATATAAACAGGAACTAAAATAAAAGAGAAGAAAATTTCTTATTGCATGTAGAAATAAAACTAACTTTCAAGATGGTAAAAGTGCTCTTTGTAAACTTAACACGGAACTCTCTGGAAATGATCTGAAATAGCAACCAGGTGAAGGACAGCCACCAATCCTTCTTTAACTATATTAGACATCTCAGAAAACTTGCACAGCATGCACAGGACTAAAACAATGATTTTACATGCATGGTTCATCTGGACACAGCCGATCTACTAATGGACAGATATAACTCAAACTTCACTCCCCCTATATTCCCAGATCACATCCCTGTATTTACATTTTCATTTCAAATCTCTCAAGAACAATTCCTTAAGGCACTATCAAAGGCCAAAAACACTAATTCCATAGCCAGATAATACACCATGATGGATACTGGTCAGCCTGAAACAAGATATGTTGTACTCCCTACAGAGGCTATTCAGTATCAACCTCCAAACATACTGTGTGCTGGACCAATGGAGGATAGCAATGGTCAACTCCATAGATAAAGTTGGGGCATCAACTGAACTAGGTAATTGTAGAACCATAAGCCTCACTATGTTCCTCTCTAAGGCTATGGAAAAGATCATTATGGATTTAATAAATAAGGACATAAGTAACCAACACACTCTTGATCCAAACAACTATGGCTTTATTAAGGGGACATCCTGCTTTCTTAACCTGGTCAACTTCTTCAAGAAGGTTACTGCGGCAAACGATAAGGGCAAATCAGTACACACCACACATCTACTCATCACGAAGGTATTCAACATCATCTCACTTTCAGGCACCATAGATGAACTCTCCCAGTTAAATGTAAACCCTTGTATCACATTGGTTGCGAAACAGTTCACAAATAGAACCCAAGAAATTAGGATAAGTGGCTGTACCATCTCGAAAATACATATCTCTATCTGTGTACCCAAGTGATCTGTCCTTGGGCCACTCAAATTTGGCATTCATTTTTTGGAGGTAAAAACAAATGTTAAGGGTTTATAACTTAGTAATTTTACAAATGACTGAAAACTTGATTTCATCTTAAACTCAGCATATACACCTAAATCCTTCAAGAGAGTCTTCCCCAAAGAAATAGCTGATTTCAAAACTGTGGACTAAAACTAAATGCCAAGAAATTATAATAGTATCCTTTAGCAAGCACAACCACCCTAACTATCATATTGACAACACACCCCTGAAAGTTAAACCCATAGTCAGGGATCCAGGAATTAATTTCAAAAATGAACTCTCACTGCATCATAACAAGTTCCACTATTGCAAGGAAGTCCTTTTTCATTCTGCATCTTACATCTAAAAGTATGGTTCCCATGTGTAGGGATGTAATCATTCCACTGTACTTCTCTGTTTGACTATTTCACAGCTGAAAATAAATTATATGCTTTTCAAAGCATGCAGGAATTATGTACTTGTCAAGGCATGGAGCAACTGCAGCAAATGATCAGTTTTCATTAAAAATTATTTTATTACTGAGGAACATTCAGAAAAGGAAAATAATTATGGCAAGAATTAGTGGTAAATAGTAAAACTAGGAAAATAAGCAAATATAATCCAAATGAGTTAGCAGTAGAAATACAGTATAAGAAATTTAAAAAGTATAGCCAAAGTATTAAAAAAATGAAATTGCAAAACATTGAGGGGATAGTACACATATGGGGAAATAAAAGATGGTTGACATAAAAAATTAACAGAAAGATGAGGAAAAGAAAACCAAAAATATTGGGAATTTCTGTAAGGCTAATTTTCTATAGTTATTTGATGATTTAGACAAATACCTCAAGAAATTCACTCCCTTGGAATGAGTTGAAAAGGCAGCATCCTTTTCCTGTAACATCTACCAACACTGCAATAACTACATAGATAAATCCATGCGTATCCATTTTAAATATAAGGATAAGTTTAAAATAAACCTATGTGGTGGAATGCTTGCATTAGTTAACTGTATGACAGAAGAGAAAGGACTTTATACAAATATGAAAAAAAATCCCAATTCTTCCTTCTTCAAAATTAGGCTAAACTATTTATCAAAGATCTTAGGGGCACCATTAGGAAAATATAAATCAGATCACAAACTTAATAAAAAACAATATTGGTATAATGTCAACTAAGAACCAATCTGACCAAAATAATTTCATAGGTTTAGCTCTTTTATCTCATATAATATTAAACTTCATTTGAACAGTAAGAATAAAACATGTTACACAGGGTCTTAGGAGGTTACTAGGCTAATGGCTCAAGAACCATTTTAATCCCAGCCATTCATGCCCCAGTTTTCAAGTTATCAATGCCCATGGGCTTGAATGGATTTTGTATATGCCTGTGCCTTACATCTACTAACTGTTCCTGTCCATAAGCACCACAGGCAACAAGACAAGGGTGAATTCGTAATTTCCCATCCATTGGTCCAAACTGTATTTGAATAGGCTTAGGGAAGAGCTCTGTTTTAGGTGAATGGGGAGTCTGTTCCAGAAAAGAGATAATCTCTGATACACATACCTCTCCCTCCAACATATTTTGCTTATGTCACAGACAAGGTTTAGTTCTTTAGATCAGATAACTCTAGTTCTGTTTGTTTTGTAAATGTGTAGCAGATCCATCATGGCTGAATTGGAGAATTCCTTGCAAGTTAGGCATAGATCTCCCCTCAGTAGTCTGTAGGAGACTGAGTACAGGGACATGGTTTTGAGGAGGGCACTTCAGATGTGGCTTGTGCTATAGGACTCCAGGACTGCAGCATCCCCCAGCTGTAGAAAGAAGAAAAAAATCAACAAAAAATTGTGAGTTCCAGAACTCCATACAGAAACCAGCCAGGAGGATAGTTTAGCCTACATGGGGAGCCAGCCATTAGCATTCAGGTAACTGATACTGCAGAATAATGTGTGTGTGTGTGTGTGTGTGTGTGTGTGTGTGTAATGCCCCAGTTGCTATATACTGGTAGCAGGCTTGAACCCTGTGCCTTGCATACAGGTGGCAAGAGCCTGCATTCCCTACCCACCACCATTTGTAAAACATTTGCAGATTTTTGCCTCATATTTGTTCTGTTCTGTTCCTGATAAAATATGTGGTTTCTGTATTTTTTTCCATGCACAGATAGTAGTGCAGTAGTGCAGTGGTAGCATTGTTGCTTTACAGCTGCAGGTTCTCTGGTTTGATTCTTGGCTGGGGTGGCTTCTGTGTGGAGTCTGCATATTCTCCCTGTGTTTGTGTGGGTATCCTCTGGGTGCTCTAGCACCCTCCCATCTTACAAAGACATGTGTCTGGAGTGTTTCTCCCTGGCCTCTGCTGAAAATTGTCTTTTGTTCCAAGTTAGACTTTCCTGGTTAACAAATGTTAAATAAATACAAATACAATCTGTGGTTTCTGTGTTTTTTTCCTTGCACAGTCAGTAGTGCAGTGGTAGCATTGTTTCCTAACAGCTACAGGTTCTCTGGTTTGATTCTTGGCTGGGGTGCCTCCTATGTGGAGTCTGCATGTCCTCCCTGTGTTTGTGTGGGTGTGCTCTGGTGTCCTCCCATCTTACAAAGACATGTGTCTGGAGTTTTTCTCCCCAGGCCTTTACAAAAAATTGGCTTTTGTTCCAAGTCAGACTTTCTTGGTTAACAAATGTTAAGTAAATAAAAATGACAGGCTTTTGAATTTCAGAAAGTACATGGTAACACAAAACCTTTTATTCTAGCAATGTTCTACGTTTATAAAATGGATATTTGAAATGTGTCCCTATTTTTGGGACTGTATTCCCCATTATTGGCTTTGTCCAGGTTTTTTGCGCTAAGGTTGAGAGCTATGGTGAGAACTGACTTCACTGAATATGTTTGGGGTCTGTATTCTCCCATTACTGGCTTTGTCCAGGTGTTTTTTGATAAGAGATTGAGAGCTATGGTGAGAACTGAATTCACTGAATATGTTTGGGGGCTGTATTCCCCCATTATTGGCTTTGATCAGGTGTTTTGTGTTGAGTGGTTGACAGCTATGGTGAGAACTGAATTCACTAAATGTTAACTATTTCAGTTTTAATCTTCCTCTCTTTCACAAAACAGCTGATTTGGCATAGTGGTATGTTTTGCACAGGGTCCTGGGTTCAAGACCTGGCAGTGAAATGTATGGTGGTAACGCAGCATTTTATTCTAGCAACTTTCCAACATTATACAAGCAATGTTTAAAATGTGTCCTTGGTTTAGGGGCTTTTGTCCCCCCCACCTAATAAATGTTGGCTTTTTCCAGATTTCTTGGGATGCAAAGTTGAGAGCTACAGCTGAGTGTCGAGTAGATTTTACAAGGAGCTGAGAGCTGCAGGGGAAAAAATGTTTAGTGTTGCTTATGCTAAGTCTGATTTCATTGTTAATAGCACAGCAGGTAGTATACTTGCTTTTAATGTAGAAAGAAGGTTGTGGATTCTACTCCCACAGTAGGTAGATGCATTGCTGATATTGTACTGTGTTATAAAGGGGTGGAGGCTGCAGCCCTTTTTGGTGAAGATACCTAGTAACTATGAACTTGTTATCAGTTTGCCATCCATTCCCTATTGCAATATTACTAGCAATTTATTCCTCAAGGGCAACAGGCACTTTATCTGTAGATGAAACAATGAAATATTGCTAGCAGCAACCTCTTCATTAGTTACAGATCTCTTTAATGTGGAATTATTTAGATGACTGTTACTTCTTCAGAGATTGTGCATATTTACTGATACTGGTGGACTGTAGAAGTCTGAGTAGACTTTTATGATGGAAATGTTCTGAATTGGGCAGTTTTGTCATTATTGGTGCATACATTTTGTTTCATTGTTTAATGGAAAAATGTTCAAAACAATAAATTTAAAACACCCTCTAACAACTGTACTGTATTGTATAAGGAATATAATTTAATACAATCAGGAAGGTGTATCAAAGAGGACATGTATGCTTCTTGTGCAAGGGGCCTATGATTTGAAAACGGCCCAAAGTTAATCTTTATCTGCCACTGGCAAAATGTATTTTCTTTGAATGTGAGTTTCAATGCTGTTTCAATGAATGTGAGTTTCAAGGGCAGAGAAGTTTTAATGCTAAGTCTATTTTCATTGTGAGACTACATTGCTTTGTTTAGCAGATATCTATTAGTGTTTGTGCTGTAAAATGCACAATAAAACTTTCAAATGAAATCCAAATCATTGCAGAAGTAAAGCAGTATGCACATTACAGGGTTTATGGTAAATGGAGCGAAATAACCAAGGAATGGGACATTAGAATGGCTGCAGGGGGGAGGCTCCATTCAATCATGATTTTGTGAGGGGAAGAAGGGCAGCAAACTCAAAGACAGCCCTGGCTGAATTATACCTCTCAACTGTCCAGATTTTTGTAGAATTAATAGATTTTTGTTTCTTATTTTTGGTTTGTTCCTCATAAAATTTGTGGTTTTCTGGTAAATCATTTAGTAATGAAGTCACTAAATAATGACAGACATTGAGTTCCACACATCATAACCACTGCAAAATGCATGCTAAAGCAATACCTGTTATTCTATCAACTGTCTTAAGTTTATATAAAGCAATTTTTAGTACTGTTTGTATGTTCCTCCAATATATTTGGGCATGTCCAGATTTCCAGCATTAAGAGGTTGAGAGGTACATGCAAATAAATCGCTTTATAGAATTAGGAATATCCAAACCTCTCAACTGTCCCCAATTTTGGCTCAAAATGTTGCTCTCCCCCTAATAATCCCTCCACAGAATGGCAATCTTTGAAGAAAACATGGAGAGTTTACAATTCTAAATAATTGTAATGATCAGAGTTATAGATTACTTTTATTTCAGAAATGCATGTAGATTCTCTTATTTTGTCAGCTGCTCAAGTTAACAGTACTAGTATTAAAAAGCTGCAACTTCTTTGACAGGTTCCCAGCTGTATTGTATGGCAATTTTATACTTTTGCATCACATTTTTGGTCCATTTTTCATAAAACTGTGGTTTTCTGGCAAATTAGTGGCAAATCATTAAAGATTGAAGTTAGAAAATAATGGTAGACATATGAGTTTCAGATTTCATACCCTTCATAAAATTCATACTAATGCAAGACCTACTACTATTCTATTATCTTTTTAAGTTTATGAGCAATATTTAAAAATTGTCCTTATTTTTGGGCCTATGTCCCACCTCTGTGTATGGCTTTGTCCAGATTTCTTGCTCTGAGGCTGAGAGGTATGAGTGTCAGAGCCATCACCATCAGCCAGAGACATTTCAAATTGTGACATACTTGTTGCACCCCACTCCCCCATGTAGTGACTCTGAATGTGTCCAAGCAGGGCAAGGAGCAGTTATGCAGTGTAAGTTTGCAGAGTATTCCCCCATCCAAGGTAGAGACAAGTACGACAGTGGCTTTTCATCTGTCCTTGATTTTGCAGAATATTCTGGTTTTCTGTCATATTTTTATACTGTTGATTTATGCTTCTTATTATTCAAAAAATGCATGCTGTTGCAGTGTCCTGTTGCTCTCTCTTTAAGTAGCAATGCTTTAATGACCATCAGGTAAGCTTGTCGGAGATTGTAAGATGCAAGTAAGCTTTAATACGCATACTGTTAAATAATTACCAACACTGAAACCCTTTTTGTTGTTGCCATGCAGAGAATATTTACATAACTAGATAACGTATAAGTCTTAGGTATTGAAATGCATATGACAGTATTTGTAATAAAGGACAGGATCACAGTAGTTTCAGAAGCTCATTACATTTGTTGGAGACTTGCAGTCATCTTTGCAGGCTTTACCCATAAACTAAATTGCCAATCTATCATGTGTGGTCCATAACTTGTGCAGTAATCCTTTAAGCAATTTATCTTGAGTTGTTTCTTGTTTGCTGTTCATTTTTTACTTTGATCATGTCTTCTTCATGAAACAAGTAGATACTTGTTGCCAGGCAGCAGGTCTTTTTTGGATTAGAAACATTTTTACAAGTGGGGGTATCACAGAGATTGCTAAATTCAGTATATTACTTGGTAATTTGGTAAAGCTGAATATAAATTATAATTAGAAATGCAGTGCAAGGAGAAGTGGTTTGAGCTGAGTGCTGCTTGTTTTTTTTTATACTTGATTTTGACTGGCATTCCAGTAATGCATTTAAAAAGTAATTTATTTTTTCATGCCTCACAACCTTTGTGTTTCCATCTATATATTAAGTAAGCTGTCATGTAGCCAATGCATTGAAATAGTTTTTTCTTCTACACTTCATTTTGTCTTGATTGGACTCTCATAATGATGGTTTGGCAACCAGGGCAGAATATTTAAAGTTCCAGTTGTTGTAGTTTTGAGCATAGCTCCACCCCTTTCTAGTTGGCCAATCCCATTCCCATTGGCCCCACCCATTCATCTGTCTCCTGCAGCCCCCCTTTAATTTGAAGTCACCAGCTGCCACTGGTCCACATAAGACATATTATTTAGACACTATATTCTTTTAAGGAGGAACCTCTGTGACCAGTCCAGCTGAGTTTATTTTGGTTTGTTACTGTTGTTTCTATGCAGTTATTTACATGCTTGTACAGGGTTTCTGTAAACACTTTTGCATATGTCAATATGTTCTCTGAGTTTGAGGGGCTTGGAACTTATCTATGCCAAAATTAATAGTAGGTGGTTAGCCTTGGAAAAGTTCTTCAAGGTTTTTGGGTTTTCAGGGAGTTCAACTTCTGTATTTATTTCAGAGGTTACTGCTTTGTAATCTGATCTGACCAGTGAGGACATTACACAAGGGTGGAGTTGATCTTCTTGTTGACATATTTAGCATTGAACAGTAACACCTTCAGATTATCTTGCACATAATTAACTGTGTTGGAAGGTTTATCAGACTGGCATTGCCTAAAAAAGCAATATAGTTTGTATAATGTTTTGATCAATATCCAAAAACCTAGTAGGGACAGGTGCAGACCATCTCTGGAAAAGCAGCCTGGTCTGTTGATCATGTCCTCTCAAGCTGGACCCCCTTAGAATGACACCAGTAACTAGTCAATTGTTAAAGTCAACCATCTTCTGTTTATATTGTGGTATCATCCTTGGAGAAGGTAGAATGCTGCTCAATGCTAGGTTCATACCTGCCTGGGAAACATATTCTGAAAGCTCTATCATGCATCTCTACATGTAGTCCGGGAAGGTATGTTTCAGGTCATTAACACCCACATGGACTATAACAGGTTCATACTGGCACTTCTGGTTCAATGTCCTGTGTGCATGTGTGATCTGGAAATTCTTGCCCCAATGGTGAACTGACCATGGCAATTTCCCTGCTCAGACTTGTGAGGGGGAGGGATCAGTGTATCTCACAATAGAGTCTCCAATGACTAATATATTGGATTGTGTGGCAATTTGCTGCAAGGGTCTAGCAGTTGAGACATTGTGAGATGTGGTTGTATGTATTCTGAGGAGTGTTGTCTTTGTACAGTGTTCTGATGGTTGCTGAGGGCAATGTATGAGAAGCCTTTGAGGTTTGGGGAGATTGCATTTAAGAGCCTCCTCATATGTAAATGTAAGCATCTGATCCATAGTAGGTGTAGTGAGTGTATTACTCACAAATTGTTAGGCAATATCAGTGTCTGTATGTGAAAACTTTGCCTCCAAACACATACTGTAATTACATTTATCACACACTGTGTCACTCTGCTTAAGAATAAGATGGTTGTCAATAAACATGAGGCAATTGCTACACTGTCTGAGGATGTCCATTTCTACCAGGCTGCCTACAGGGACTGTAGGAAAGTGCACATCCATGGTTATAGATCTTTTTTTTTGTGATCCACACAAAGGGCTGTACAGTCAAGGTTTGAAGTCATTGTGGTAGGGGGATAGGCATAGAATTGATCTAAAACAACACTTTCAGGATAATGGATCTCAGTGGGCAATGTAGCTGCTCTACACTCAGCTAGATATGGAAAATCATTTTATGGAAATGGTTTTATATGGAAAAATTACATTTCTAGGTGCCTGGGTCCATCAGGGCACTGCAAACCATTGTTGCATAGCAGAATACAGGTTATAGGAGATTAATTATAGTGGAATCCAATCAGTAAACAGTAAAATGCAGTACAGATGTATGTGTGTGTGTGTGTGTGTGTGTGTGTGTGTGTGTGTGTGTGTGTGTGTGTGTGTGCGTGTGTGCGCGTGTGCGTGTGTGCGCGTGTGAGCGTGTGTGTGTGTGTGCGTGTGTGTGTGTGCGTGTGTGTGTGTGTGTGCGTGTGTGCGCGTGTGCGCGTGTGCATGTGTGCATGTGTGCGTGTGTGTGTGTGTGTGTATGTGTTTGTGTGGCTCAGATCATCTAGCAATTCACAATTCCCTGACTATTGTGAGTGTCACTAAAAGAATAAGGTTCCCAGACTAAGTAAAATGCAAGCAAAAAATGCAGTAGAAATGTAAAAATGAGGCTCAGATCCTGCAGTAAGTCACAATTCTCTCATTATCGGGAGCTATATTACAAGGCTACGGCCCCCAGACCAAGTAAAATACAAACAGTAAAAAAGTAGTAGAAATGAAATAAATGAGGCTCAGATCCACAACAACTCACAGTTTTCCCAGTACAGTGAAGGATACTACAAGACTAAGGTCCCAGACCAAGTTAAATATGTAAACAGTTGACTTTTGGTTAAAACATCAAAAAATACACAAAAGAACAACGCACATTTCAGATTAACACTATGAATAATGTGCACTATTTGAAATTGGATGATATGAAACTGAAGCTAATTTGAGCTTTAAGAGTCTAATGGGAGTACCTCATTTTGAACTACATGTGTCTAGTAGAAATACCACTGGGAGGGGCTTGAAAACTCTAATTTACGTTAAGGATGGGCAGCTAAAAAGAATCAAGTTTATAATCACAATGGCAATTTGGTGGGTGGGTGGGTGAGTTGGAGGGACAAACCCAAAAATCAATGCAGTCAAATAGCAGTTTTAAACTTGGAGCTCTTGTAAATGAAGGGGAACATAGGTGGATACCTTAAATAAGAAAGCCATTTCTTAACTTATCTCTCTAATTAGCTAGATAATTCCTATTCAATCAATGAATGCAACAAGAATGCTTCCTAACCTTCCCTGAGGGAAAAAAAAAACTCTTGTAAAACTTCAAGAAAATAACCTTTGCAGTAAAACATAATTTTAAATACATCAAAATGTAATATGATAAGTAAGGGAAATATCGACCACTGGATTCATGAAGCTTGTGCCAGGTGCAGGCATAGCATCGGCATTCTAACACCAAATATGGCCGTGGAGCGGTTCAGGTACGAGCTGTTTCCACTTGCACTACCTGCGTATGCTATGCCCTCGCAACTCCCGAGCCTTGTATCTAATTACCCCATGTGCAGCATTGTAGCATGAAAATGAAGGTATGTAGTGATTAAGGAAGTGGTGCAGGCGTAGTGTAAGCATGCAGAAATGTAAACCATAGAAAATGGTTTACATTTTTGCAAACATAAAATCGGAGCCATGACAGCCGACCAAATACATGTATTATATTGTTAATATATGCCAATGGCTAAATATATAGCCATTGGCATAAAAAAATGTACAAAATATACAATTAACATTTAATATATAAAGCCGCACTATCGCAACGTGGAAGCACAGGGCGGCAGTGTGCAAAGGGGATAGCAAGGAATATATAAAAATATAGAATAAAACTGCAATGAAACACATATCACGATTTCCCCATAATAGTCAATGGCAGGCATGCTACACCATACTCATGGCGCAAGGGTTGCTAAGGGGCAGTGACAGTGTTATGCGCAGTAGCTAGGAATTAGTAGGCAATGCCATGAAAATGAGAGGAGTAATAGTGAATCGCAGATTCCCCACTGGTGTAAGGATGCACCTCAAAGTGTAGCCTTATAACACCGAGGTGTGCCCTTGAGATAAAGAGGACATCAAGAGAGGGGTGTGTCGGCATTGTTGTAAGCACATTGGAGCATTGCTAAACCGGGCTGCCCCTAGCTAGGCAAAGCTGCAGGATAGGGGTCTGTTGAATTGGCCATAACTATGCTTAGCTGAGAGTACACAAGGTAACCGAGTATGCATGTGAACGGAGATGAAAACGCACGTAAACCCAGTAAATGGGTATGCGAGGCACACACTGTAGCTGAAACAGTAAGGATATAGGAAAGAAATAAGGAAATGCTGCAGCAGTGAAATTGGAGTACAAATGACTAAATAACACCTAGAAGCCTACAGTGGGCCATTGGCAACAGCTAATAAGGCTGCAAGTAGCTACCTACAGAACAGGAAAGGGGAGGGGTTGTACTGCAAAGAAAACAGTAAAGTGTCAAAGTAGAACAAAGCCGATTTGCAGTATATCAGCTACAAGTCACATTTTGCCATGACTGGGTAGGGAAAGTACAAAACAAGAAAGACGGCAGGTGGATGCATGCCTGATAATGGGAGGGGATCCAGGTCTAAAAATGAATTAAAGAGCAACAGATTAATCAAGGCAGGCAAGTAGATCTCCATAGTAAAGCCCCACACTTGCAGTACTCATTGCAAAAACTATAATTAAGACACGGTGCAGCTGGAATAGCTCATACACACCCACTTACATCAGCAGCATCCATAGCACAATACTATAAAGTGTGAAAGCACCTCACACACATTTGCGTATTCCCATACTCTCTGCACCAGTGGTGTATACAGATGGGGAACTTTTTTTATGTACATGTTAAGGGCTGCCATAGCTTTGATCCACCAGCATGTGTTGGAGACTGAAGGCGGTGTGGAGGATGATGCACATGACCACCTCAGGCACCAGAGGAGAAGGAGAGTGTTCAGAACCAGAGTAACCTACCAGGGGCTACATGATCTGGAGATAGTAGAGCATTACAGGGTGGACAGGGACATCCTACAGAAACTTGTGGAGCTGTGCCGGCCATGCCTCAGTGCCAGAACAAACAGAGGGGAACTCATCCCAGTGGATACGAAGGTATGTGTAAGCCTGAGAATACTTGATACAGGTACCTTTCAAAGACCAACTGGGGATAGCATGGGGATCTCACAGTCATCAGCATCCAGGGTACTACACCAGTTCCTGGATGCCATGTTACCACATGCCAATGAGCACATATACTTCCCTCAAATGCAGGAGGAGTTGGCCAGCAATATGTGTCTCTTCCACCGTGTGGCAGAATACCTGGAGGTACTGGGTGCAAAAGACTGCACGCGCATACACATCAAGTCACCAGCTGGTGAGCAGGGTATGCACTCCATAAACCACAAGGGATACCCCTCCATCAACTGCCAGGTTGTGTGCAATGCCCAGGGCATTATCATGGATGTGTGTGCTGGCAGCCCTGGAAGCTATCACGACTCCCACATCTGGCATGCCTCACAGCTGTATTGGTTATTTGTCAGGGGGGCATCTTAAATGGCCACCTGTTAGGGGATGTTGGCTATGCACTGGAAGCGTGGATGATGACTCCACTCAGAAATGCACACACACCCATGCAGGAATGCCATAATGAGGCACACGCACAAACCAGAATCATCATAGAGCATGTGTTTGGGATGCTGAAATCATGGTTCCATTGCTTGGACATATCTGGTGGAGCCTTGCAGAACTCTTCAGGCACATGTGCCCACATTTTCATAGTGTGTACCACGCTACACAATATGGTCCTGCAGAAACAGCTGCAGCAGGGACAGAATAGTGAAGGCCCTCACAGCCCACCACCATTGCCAAGGGCCCCACAGGCACAGAGGTACTCAAACCATGAACACCCTGAGCCAGCCCCAGTAGGCAGACAGAGGCGTGCCCATTATGCCCATGCCTTGGCAAAGAGGGAATGTATAGCACACACACTCTGACAGTGTAGGCACCTAGGGACTGACTGTACCTTTCTACACCTGCACACACAGTAAAAATGGATGGCACACACACAAGACTACCTGTAAATTGTCATGTATAGGCAGTCCACTGTGTGCATCCAACATAGGCAGCCCTCAACTATTGCACACACAACTGCCTTTGGCACAAGGTAAGTCAATACCTGAACAGAAAATGAAGTTATCAGCATATGCAGATACTGTATGTATAGATTCATAGGTAGGGACTTGGCCAACTGCCAGAGGCCATTCATAAGCCCAGCCAAAATGTGTCAGCTTTTGCCACCGCATTGATTCATTAACTGTCCCTCAGTGGAGCAGAGCCAATGGCGGGAACCCTGGGGTGCATCTACTGTTCCCCATCCACTCTTCAAGGTTTCTCTTGCAGAGTGTTAGTGAGGGGCTCTGTATAATGTAGTTAGGGATGTTGTTCCAAAGTATGGGGAGTGTCTGTGACAGGAAGCTGTCCCTCCAGCATCTTCCAGTTATTGTTAGGGCAAGGTTCAGCTCACTACAGTGTGTGGTAAACTGTGACATGGATTCCCATAGGTGGAGCATATCCATCAAGCCTGAGTTTAACATGGCTGTGTTGGCCAGCGGAGATTATCTCTGGGTAAATGAGATGCCGCTGAGTAAAGCAGGAGTTTATTCAGTCTGGCTGCATAGGCCATATGTTGGAGGCCAGTATTCCCATTGGCGAGGTACATTTGTGGACCTCCCAGCTGTTGGAAGTGTCTTCTGAGGTACATCCCACATGGGTTATTATACCCTATGATGAGACTGATTAGTGATGAGTAAAGGGGCACTATAACCCCAGTATGTCTAGATGGGAAATGTTTAGTAATAAGATGGCCTACATAAAAGGATGTCCTAACTACTGTGGAGATATGATTGTCAAAGAGGAGATCACTATCTACCTTGGTGCCTAGATACCCCATTACCTCATCCATATTAAAGTGGTTGCCACTTATGTGTTAATATGTGGGTACCAATTCCACAATGGAATGACCATGCAGTTAGTGGAACTTGGCTGGAGGCCATGACGCTGACACCCTGTGACATTCTCTGTGAGGCCCCTTGAAGGATTTCTGTGTCAGCTGGACTATCAATCATGACTCACAGTTTGCAGTCATTGCCAAACATGGTCTGCCATAGTCCACCTGTGTTTGCCTGTACCTCTGAGACGTATATGCTAAACAGTAGGGTCCCCAGGACTGCATCCTGTGGGACACCAGTCATGACTAGTCAAGAGCTGGACCTTGAGACCGCTAGTCGTACCATGTGGGTTCTGTGTTTAAGCCCGTTGACAACCTAACCTATGGTGTATGGGTGTATGTACAAGCTGGTGTGTTTAACAATAATACCTGAGTGGGGTATGGTGTCAAAAGCCTTGGTGAGGTCCAGGTAGTATGTGTGAACCACCTCCCTGTCATCTAACGTCTTGGTGACTGTATGTAAGACGTCAAACAGGTTCAGTAGGCAGGAACTGCACTCAGCCAAGCTGACCTGGGCTGGGTCACATGTTCGGAGGTAACCAATGTCTTTATTAATGAGTGCCATGAGGATGCAAACCATACCATTGCAGACCAGGCTAGTCAGGCTTATGGGGGTGGTAGTTACCATGGTCAGTTGTGATTCCACCTTGATGGAGTGGAATAACCATTATCATGCACCATTGTATGGGCATGTAGCCTGTGGAGAGGCTGAGGTAGGAAAGCTTAATTAGGTGGGGTGCAGGTTGTCTTGTACAGTTTGCAAGATGCAGTCTGGGACAACATTTGCCTCCATTGACACTGTGTTCTGCTTTTAGAGAGGGCCATTTCCACCTGTGTGTCTTTCTGATGTGTGGGATACTGTACCTCTCAGGTAGTGTTGTGGGCTCTTTAGGGGGTGATATAATTGGCTA
>NC_056730.1:270878934-270904346 GCF_019279795.1 Protopterus annectens | reverse complement strand
CATGGTATACATGCCTACAGTATCGGGAATAGCTGCCCATTAGGCGAAAGCATGCCATTCGACTGTACGGAATCCGCAGCCTGTTCACAGTTTGATTCATAATATTGGTGTGTTCCTCTTACAATCTGCACCTGTCTGGCTAATACATGGGAGCTGACACTCTTCAATACAAACAAGTAATTGGGTTTTGGATTCCACATCCTTCAGCTGAGTCATGCTACTTCATACCTAATATTCTATCATCTTTCTAAGGTTGTCAGTGGAATATGTGCTTTCTGTCCCTATCAGACCTCTCATACGATTGGAGAAAATACCAAGTGAATCAGGGACACGTCATAACAACATCAGGGACACATTTAAATTATTGGTGATATTAACCTGACACATTGACAGACTCAGTGCATATGAATTCATACACATTTTCTGAGGTACATGATGTTCATAACTCTTAATTGTTGTCATTATTCATTACATGTAATTCACCACCTTTCCTCCAAAAGTCACTAGTTTTAGGAGGGATTAAGTGGGACAGAGTTAGAAATTGAGTCAAAATCAGGGACGTCCCTGGAAATTGGGGACAGTTCAGAGGTATGGTCCCTATTTGTTCCCCCAATGGTTTATGTCCTGTCCAGTGGATTTGCTCTTAGGGTTGAGAGGTATGGGCATCAGCTATGCCCATTTCAGAATATTTCTTACATCCCCAGGGTGGTCCTAATATGACTGCGCTAGCCAACACCTGCATGCCTAGGCCCATAGTTGCATACCCATAGTTCCCCCACCTGCTACTCCTCTACAGCACTCATCCTTACTGTGGTTGCAGGTGGGGAATAAACACACCACTACACACTGCCCACTCTCCCCCTGTCAGGACACATGTCGTACATTGTGTCGACCCATGGGTTATCAGGCTTGCACAACCTACTGGTCCATGTACATCTACAGTCTGGTTTGATGAGTCATTACCGGGACTGCCTCCGATGATCATTAATTTTTGGGTGTCCCACAAGGGACATCGATGTCTATGTTTCCAGATTAGACCTGGCAGGTCTCTCCCACTGGTAGTATCCTGCCGGTGGTCTGGGAAGCAGTGGTGTGTTCACTTATATTGTGTGTCTGTATGTCTCACCAGCCTAGCTGGGGGGGTGGGGGTGGTGGTTGATGCAACGTGTTACACGTTTGTTTATTGAACCCCTCACCCCCATATGCACGGGCTGTGAACATATGTAACTCGTAACTGCTGTATCATATCCTAGCTATATTCATGTGTATATTTACAGTCTCATATATATATATATATATATATATATATATATATTTATATATATATATATATATATATATGTATATATATTTTATATCTGTACATACTTATATACATTTCCTATGCTGGGCACTGCTTAGACCCACGCGAGCACACTCAGACTTGCTTACTGGTACTTATATGTGTTTACTGCTGCTTATTTGTGCATACACCTGCTTACTAGTGCCTTATTCATTATGACAGTGCCACTTTGCTTGAATGGTATTTAAGTTAAATATATCATGTGATACTCATGCTGGTCTTACAGCAAAATGACTTTCATTCCACATGGAAAATAATATGTGCTATTGTTGGGCTCAAACCGTGAATGCCTGTTCGTTAGGCAGATGCTCTAAACACTGCACTATTGACATTTACGTTGATTCCGCATGTTTTTCTCTATTTGACTGAATTTGATGTGTAAACTACGCTCAGCGGAGGACAGCCCCGTGCAAACACACTGCGCTTTGCTTATACCTTCGATATTGCAGCAATTCCAATGTATAATAGGGACATGGGGAATCTAATTGCGAAAGTTCTAGTTACAGGGCTCAACATTCCATTATGTGCTTGTGTGTTTACTACTTTGATTTTATTTCACTGTTCTTGGACACACTTGTATGCTTAGCATATATTTCGTTATCCACGGACACTGAATTACTGACTTACTATTAGAGGCGGGTTCTACTAGTAGGCATAGTAGGTTTTGCAACTGTCAGCCCATGTTTACACCTCCATAGAGCACTTGTACACACACCCCTGCACTTGCACACATTTATTTTGCACGTCGAGGGAGTGGCGGTGTGCCCTCATACATATTCATATCTCGCTGCTGCACCATCTGTAGTGAGGACGCTCAGCACAAGGCTAAAACTGTCCTTGCGCCGAGCTTCTTGAATCCCGGGGCGAGACTTTAAATCTAGAAAATCCAAAAATCAATGCAGTCTAGCTGCAGTTTTAAACTCAGAGCCCTTGTAGTGAATAGGAATGTAGGTGAATACCTTAAATATGAAAACTGTTTTTCAACTCCTCCCACTAAATAGCTAGATCTAATTCCTAATTGACTCCAGCCAACAACCTTTAAAACTTCAAGAGAAAAAAACTTTCCAGTAAAATAAAATTTAAAATACAACACACTGTAAAATAGCAAGACCAAAATCAAAAAGTAATTGAAATAGCCAAACCTTAATGTAGAAAATCCAAAAATCAGTGCAAAGTGCAATTTTAAACCCAGACCTCAAGTAGTTACATTTAAATATCTAATCTTATCTGTGAATGTAGCATGTAGTACCAATCAAACTGAATGCAACCTTCAGAATGCTAAAGGTATGTATGAAACACAAGAAACAAATATATAATAAACAAAAACTAATTTTCCAAAATCATCTAAAATGTGTGTATGTGTGTGCGTGTGTGTATCTAAAATGTGTGTATGTGTGCGTGTGTGTGTATATACATATTATATATATGTATATATATATCTATATATATATATCTATATATATCTATATATATATATATATGTTTACTATTATTTTGCTGAATTAAACAATGGCGAATTGCTACTAATTCAAAACATAAACGTGAAATTTACAATGTTCAACAGAAATAAAGTCGAACTCTGAAGTGGTGAATGTTCAAATTCGACATAATTTGAACATTCACCACGCTTCCGGGAACAGTATTACTATGACTTACACAGTAAAAATGTGTTTGAAGGGGGGTTGTGCCCCCCACACCCCCTGCTACTTAAATATACAAACTCTGGGATCGCACTATGGTGAGGGAAATGGTACATTTTCCGATCCCCACTATACTGAGATCTGCATCACAATGTTGAACCTTACAACAACGAATGCTTTATTGCATTCACTGTTGTAAGATTCGACATTGTGGCCTTCATTTTTTCATTGTGTGAAATGGCACTTTCGCACAAATGTAAATTGCACGACAAAATGATGCACAGCCTATATATATATAATAGAGAGAGAGAGACACACACATATACATATGAATACATTACAACATTAAAAATACAATTTAGGTGCACATATTTTAAGAACACTGTTGTTAGAAATATGTTTGTTCAATCCAGGTGATTATGTGGCATTTGGTATTTGCCAATATAATTTGTGTTATTCTAGCCTAGCTTTCTGGTGTGACCACTGGGGAATCCTTATATTATAACCATATCCATAAAATGTACTTTTTAATACTCTTCTTGTCTTCCCCACATAGTTTGCGAGCAAATGACAGTGATAATGCTCTGGGCAAACATGCAAAATTGTATTAATATAAAAAGATTTGTTTAAGAGTCCAAATCTTTCCAAGGAGTTAGAAGTTCTGGAAAGACCTATGCAGACTGTCTCAAAAAACTGCAGCTTTACTCCATTGCATATCGCCTACTCAGAGGTGATCTCTGCCTAACATACAAAGCTATGTCAAACCCAGAGCTGTTGGACATGCTCCACTTAAAGAAATCCCAATCCCTCCAAGCTGCACGCTCTAGGGACCTTAACCTTGTCACCACAATAAACAGAACATGCTGAAGGGATAGATTCCTGTCCCAGAGACTTCCCATACTCTGGAACAGACTACCTATCTATGTCAAACAGAGCTCCTCATTAGCACTCTTCAAGAAAAATCTTCATGATTGGATGGGAAATAGGAAATTCACCCTGGGGATCACTTCTGTGGCTCTGCTCGACAGGGGCACAGGAAAATAATTTTCTTGGGTGGCGAAAGCCAGGGTACATTTAGCTAGGCTTATATAGGCCCTAGAGCCAATAGCCTAGTACCTACCTATGAACCTATGAACCTATGACTCACAACAGTGTCACATTCTGTACCACCCTCAGCCACACCTGATCCTGATACATCTCGTTCATAGCACCTTTGCCCAGAACATGCATGCCATGCATACATAGGGTCATGCGATAACATCTTAATTCTTCTGGTTTGTCAACATTTCTAACCACTCCCTCTCTCAGAGGTGTATGGCATGCCTCATATACTTGTGGATTACATATGTCAGTGAAAACGTGTCAATCAGTTTGCAAAAGTCAACCACCTATAGCCACTAGCTACACTCTCCTATTATGGAGTTATGTAGCTGTTTAGCAGATCAGCTTGTATGTACTTGCATTCCAACATTTAAACTCTGCTGCTATAAGCATGAGATCCTTGTATCTCTTCCTGCATCTGCACATTTCCCTCATTGAGTGGTGCGTACAACTTGTTAGCACATCCCATTTAAAATGCTTTGCTATGCCTACAGCTATGCACATATAACTTCTTGTCCCTTGTGTCCTGTCCTTTTTTGTGTCCTTTTCCCAACGTCTGCACCACCATCACATATACTATTGTGTTGTATCTGTCTTCAGTATCTTTAGTATTTGTTTATCCACTTCTTGAAAGTGTAGTCCTATACTCCACTGAATTTTGTATGTAGGAGTTATTATGCAAAATGGTACACAGACTTCATATCATACTGAAAAAGACCTCATAGCACAACATTTTATCCTAATGAACAGATTTCACTGTACTGTTTCTGAATCACATATGTAGCAATGTGCTACCCATCCCAGTGCAATACAGTGTATGGAAGCATGTGAGTAGTATGCTCTGCAGGCAGCCTGTGTGAGCCAGTAGCACTGTGACTCTGTACTTTGAAGGTTTGGCAGCATCACATTGATGTGCTGTCTTGCATGTCATGTTTTTTCCAAATGTCCATCTGTCTGCTTATTATTCTGCTTCTTGAGTGGACCTGTGTAGTCATCTTAGCTTTCTCAGGTGTTGTGAAATGCAAGATTCTGCTTGGTGTTCCTTAAAGAATATTTTCTTGCTCTTCCTGTGCAGAGTCTTTTCTGATTACCCGCTGGAGAGATATGATGGTCACCTCTACAATGTGGATGCCTGGAATAAGTTTGCCAGGATTTTGATAGCTACTGTAGTAGAGTCATCCAGACCTGCATCAGCAGTAGGAGGCAGAGGTTAGGGAGAGAACACCACACATGCATTGTAACATTTGTTCTTCCTGTTTTCCTGCATTGTGAGGTTTGCATACTTTCTGTAACAATAGCTGAGGACTGAGAACTGAACATAGTGTGATGTCACAGTAGGCATGAGCAACTCTTCTGATAGTGAGGTGTCTTAGCCTAATGTCAATTAAGAGCCAAAATGTTGTTTAACAGCATTGACTGCATACCATATATGTGTACATCTGCAGGTCATGTTGTGGATCAGTTAGTGGGCCACCAGTGGTTTCCTTTGCATGACCCAGCTGATGCATCTGATGCTATATTACCAGTGGACACCAGGTCTGTTGCAGTAGGGGAACAGAGTTCTACCTGCTAAAAGTGGCCTAGATGGATCACTGTTGGTGTCTGTGGCCACTTCATAGGAAAGTAGTGTAGGTTTCTCTTCTGATAGTGATGCAGATGGGTCTCCTGTTGTATTATAGCATCAACTGTAAAGACTGCTGTCATCTAGGGAGCACTGCCCACTAGATACCCACCTCAGGAAGAGGTGGCACATCTTGATGGGACAGGTAGAATGACAAGACTGTCGGATTTGGCTCATCAGGCCACCAGAGCTGTAGCCTGCTGTGTAGTCAGTTTAGGAGGTGACTGAATTCTGTTTTTTGTCCTCAGGGCACGTCAGGCATCTATCCATTTCACTTTCCTTATTCCCATTCATATATTCTGAAACCTGTTGTATCATTCACTATAGCTTGTTCATTCACTATGGCTCATCAGATGTCCATCTTCTGTCAGTCTGTGCTTATCCACTGTTCCTATACAATTATTTGTATGTATACCACCCCTCTCTATCTGTGTATGTATTTCATACTTATCAGATTGGCTCAAATACATCCCTTATTCCTCTACTCATTCCTTAAGTATTCTTGTCTATCTACACCATATACCCTTCTGCTTCATATGTAAAACAGATTCCCCAATCACTCATAATACATTATGGTTTCCCCTTATATGTTTTCCTCAGGAAGATAAACTGCCCCTTCCTATTTTTCCTACTCCCTTTCTTCTACATTTTAGTGGCAACCTGAGTTAGCTCTTTGTTGTGTTGACCCTCTTTAAGCTATGTGTCTGCTGTGTGGTACTTTGTTACACATGAGGACATATATGAACTATATCATACTGTACTACCTAGCCTTGGAGATAACAGCAGCTATGCTGGTCACATATCCATATATGATGCTAGTCCTCTGCTGTGGTACTTAGTGCCATGTTTTACAGTAACACAGGCCATCCAAATTACTATGTGGTAATTTCAGTGGTATCTAAGCACCATAGTGGCCTTAGTACATGCATTACTAGTTTTGGACCATATGATAGGATAATAAGATCATAGGGAAATCAAGGCAGTTTAGCCACAAATATGTTTACACATTGCCAGGGCCAACCCACATGCTGTTCCCCACTTCTTAGGAAGGGCAAAGTAATCAGTGCTGGAAAAAAATATGGGTACCCGTCCAGTCAGCCAAGTTTAATTTACAGTGGAAGTTTGTTTATGAGGTGGGGTAGGCTTTGGATACTAAATTTGTCTCTCCAGCATTTTCTGGTTATGTACTTTTGGGGCTTTAAGTCCATAGTTCTGATATCAGTGGAACTATTTGATTTGCAAATATACAAAGGTCAAGGAGGATGGGGGTCCTTAATGATGCAGAATCCAAGACAAACAGCAACAAGCAAGACCCTATAGGAAACCTAGTAATTTGATTGCACTTTGTGCATTTCATGGTAGTGCAGGAATTTCAGGCAAACAATCTTGTTCATCTGAGAATCTCTGTGGCCTTTCCAGCTGCTTAATGTGTCTAGAAAGGTGCATCTCAAAGGGTCAATATACTCAATAGCTGATCTTATTGAGGCTGTATAAAGAGTGCTGATTACGTCTTTTGATGTGAATGAAATGTCTTTATATATTAGCTATGCAAAATAGAAGGATTTACTGACAACTGTTGCTGAATTGTGGTTGAATGAAAGGAAATTATCAACCTAGCTTCCGAGATCATTGTCTACTTTATCATTTTAGAGTGGGTATTGAGTATAGTATAAGCTGAGTGAAATAGTTGCTTGCTGAATGTGCCAATACTATATTTGCATTCATTTTTATCTCTTTTTCCATGGGCTACTTGTTTACAAGGGTTAGTTCATGATGCAATGAATGTATATTAGAGGAAGATTTGACAATAATGCCCAGTTTGCAGTTATTTACAAACTTAATTAACCAAAGATCCTGATTCCTGGTCAGGAGATCAGAGCAGCACATGCTAAAAAAGAAGGGATCCCTGTACTAAGTCATGGGGTATATGACTAGTCACCTTCATACTTTTTGAGATGGTGACTGCCATCTAGTCTATGTGGGTTATATCTGTCTGCCAGTTAGTTATCCACCTCATCTCTGATGGATCTATGTTTAAGGTACTTAACTTACTTATGATGTCAGCATAAGATACACTGTCAAGTGATTTGGCCAGCTCTAGATAAGCTGTGTAAGCAGAATGACCATTGTCAGCAGCCTGTGTGACTTTCCTGAAGACATTAACTAAACTGTGTCTGCAGGATCTCCTTTTAACAAAGCAAAACTGATGTGGGTCTAACCTGATAAGGTTTTTGAATGATGCATTCCATGGCTTTGCAATAGTTTTCCAGGTCAGCGGTATGACTACCCTTGTGTAGTAGCATCACCACTGCAGTTATCTGTCCTTTATGGAACAATCCTGTAGCTAAGTACATGTTAAGCAATCTAGTGAGGTGCTCTTCAAGGGTATGTTTAGTGATATTTATTAGACACCCAAGTAAATTATACAGCCCCATGTAAATAGTATTATTGGTTTTAGGGAGCACCTTCAGTATGTGTTCCTTTGAAATATTAGGTGCTCTAAGGGAGTCAGAAGTTTGTGGAATGAAGACTGCTGTTTCAGGATTAAAGTTTGCACTAAATTGTATATTTTCTGTATCTACTGGGTCTGAGTGGGTGGTGCCATTTTGAATATGTTACGAACATTGCTGGGTATTATTTCTACATTTCCTAATGTAACAAAAGAAAGACGTATAATTATCCTTAGTTTCATAAGCTAATCTAAGTTCATATTTAGCCTTCCTAAAACACTAAGCCCTCCTGCATAGTACATTCAAAGAAAGCGTCCTCGGCCATGACATAAACACTCTGTTAAAACACCACTCACAACTATACGTAGTAGCACTGTATCCATTGTCTCCACTGCTAAGCCCTTAAGGCAAACCAGCACACAGCAAAATTTCCTGGTCATTGGTGATTCTGTAAAGGGGCACACTGATACCCCCCCTCACCAGACTGAGTAAGGAGAGAGTCATGGTTAGCTGCATTTCCAGGGCTAGGATCCACCAAGTCACACAGGCACTCAGGTCATTGAACCACAAGTACCAGTATGAATCTGTCATAGTCCATATGGGTGTTAATGACCTCAGACCTACCTCTCTTGACTTTATGAAGTGAGACATGATTGCGCTCACTGATTATGTGTCTCAGGCAAGTATGAGCCTACAAACAAAAAACCAACAACTAAACTGAAAATAAGAATACCAAGCAGCAGCAACCAGATAAAAAACGGCACGGACTGTTTATTTAAAGTAAGCGCTTTCGGCTGCAATAATATACAGCCTTCCTCAGACAAAGTACAAAGCCACAGCATTACACTGAGCTTAAATAATAATTCAATCCACTTCAGCTGACCTAAACAATTAACTAATTAACAAATTAACAAATTCATAAAGCTTATACATAATTAGTATAACCCTTACACATTTTAATATATAAATATGTAACTATGTAAAAGCATAAGTATAAATATCAGGTAAAATACAATGAAATAAAATGGTTTAAATTTAATATATAATAATAAAAACCACTCAAGGTGGCTGTATATTATTGCAGCCGAAAGCGCTTACTTTAAATAAACAGTCCGTGCCATTTTTTTATCTGGTTGCTGCTGCTAAGTATGAGCCTACACTGAACAGCATACTGCCTTCTCTAAGGATGATGCCACATTATCAAAAGAAAATGATTGATTTTAACAATTGACTTAGCTTCTGGTGTCAGTCCAGGGGAGTGCAATATTTGATGACCCATGAGGACATAGTTGACAGACCATGCTGATTTTTCCAGGGATGGTCTGCACTTATCACCTCTAAGCCTTCAGATATTGATAAATACCTTTTCAACCCCCATAGTGCCTTTTTTTAGGCAATGCTAAAGTGATAAACCTAGCAACTTAACTAAACCTATGAAGGGACATCTGAAGGTGGTACTGCTCAATGCTAGAAGTCTTAAGAAACTCCACTCCCTGTGAACCTTCTTCTACCTGGAGAGTGTAGACATCTGTATATTAACGGAGATATGGCTTAAAGTTCCTAAGAGTACCCTAGCAATGCAAGGCTATAATGCCTTTCTCACCATTAGACCAGGTACTGCACAGGAGGGAACTAAAGTTGGAGGAGTGTCAATCTAAGTTAAGACTAATCGCACATTCAGACTAGTTAAAGTGCATGACCCACAGGAACTCATACATGTGCAACTCTTGACAAACATGGCACCATACCATATTTTTGCAATATATAGGTCCCTCACTGTTCAACCTAATATGATAATCATGGGGGATCTCAACTACTCCTCTATATATTGGGAGTCCTACATTACTTCTGATGCCCAAGCCCAGCTATTCATAAACTCTGTTAATAACAACTTCCTGGAAATGGTGCATTCTCATACCAGGGGTATAAACATCCTTGACCTTGTACTCACGAACATGGGGAACCAGTGTTTCTCACCCAATGTAATATCTTCACTCGTCAGATCTGACCAGAAGGTAGTATTAGTTGAAATAAAAATTAAACATGGGAATCCAATGAAACCAAAAACCTTTAGGAACTATTACTTAAGGCTAACCTCTCTGCAAAGCAACATCTTGGCTAAATTCCAAGCACCCACAAACTCAGTAAACACCATAGAATACACTGAGCTATTTAGAGAATCTCTGTACAGCCATATTGATGGCTGTATAGTTAGCTGTGCCCACTCGTATAAAGAGTAATACAAACTTAAAAGACAAGACACCCTAGTGGACTCATACTATCAATTGGTTATACAGCCAAAGAAAAAAATCTTGGCCAGGCATAGGAGGAACAAAGCCATACATACTAAAAGCCCCTTGACTAATCTAAACGGGTAGCTAAGAGGGTTAATTAATATTTCAAAGGCTAAATTTGGAGAAAGAATAGCTTCTCAGGCAAAGGACAACCACAAAGCTTTCTACAGCTATGTCCGTAACCTCATGGAAATACACAACAATGTGCAGAACGTATTGTAAATGGCATCACCCAAACTGAACTAGAGGCCATTGCCAACCTTTTGTTTGACAGGTTCAGCAAAAATTTCTGCCCCCACCCCCCCTCCGATAGTCCAAAGGTAATACCACATAACACAATCCTCACCAACCATAACTAGAAAACAGGTTATTAATGCACTTTCCAAGGCCAAAAACACTGCATCGATGGGCCCCAGTAACATCCCGGAATGTTTAACAAATAGCATGAAATATGACCTCTCTGGTCCAATTGAATCACGTTTCAGCCTGGAGCCTTCAATAAGGTTTTGTGCCCAAGGATGAGAAGATGGTTATAGTCATCCCCCTGCACAAAGGAGGTCCAAACAGTAATCTGGGTAACTACAGGCCCATACGTCTTACCAGCCTGTTATGTAAGGCCATGGAAAGAATCATCATGGACATGATAAATGAGGACATAGTTAACCTGCAAATGCTGGACCCATCACTGTTCGGCTTTGTTAAAGGAAGGTCATGCCTATTAAATCTGGTGGATTTTTTTAGAAGGGTCACCAAAGCACTGGATGAAGGTAAGAATGTGCACACAGCTTACCTCAACCTGGCTAGGTGATACAATACCCCACTCAGGCATTATAGCTCACTAATTTAGGTATAAATCCTTTTATCACCCACTGGATAGCCAACTGTCGCACTGATATGACCCAGAAGGTTAAAAGAGATGAGGCCACCTCCACCAAGAAGCCAGTCACTAGCAGAGTCCCCCAAGGCTAAGTACTGGGGCTGCTCCATTTTGGCATCTATTTCTCTAAAATAGAAGCAAATGCTGAAGGTTTATGGCTGACTAAGTTTGGAGATGATTGCAGGCTGGGGGATTATCATCAACTTCCCTACAGACACTAACATTCTTCAAGAGGTTCTATCTCTCCTATCTCTGACTAACAAATAGTGCCAAAGCCATGGTCTTAAACTCAAAGCTATGAAATGCATAATTCCACCCTTTGGGAAATTAAGCATCCTGGCTAATTACCATGTTGATAATACATCTCTAAGAGTTGACCCAGTGGTCAGGGATCTGGGTACACACATAGACAGTAGCCTTACCTTCGACCACCACGTGGCCACAGTGGTGAGGAAATGCTTTTTATGTTGCACAGCTTATAAGATAGGGCATGGCACTTAGGGCCAAATATGTCATTATCCCATTGTACTCTGCCTTATCATACCAGCCACAGAGTACAATGTTGAATTTGGTATGTACCTGACCAGACATATGCGGTAACTAGACCAACCTCAAAGGTTCCTTATAAAAAGAATACAAGGTGTAACAAAGCTGCCTTAGGCAGAGCACCTTAAAGCCCTTCCCCTCTACTCAGTGTCCTATAGATTGCTGAAGCGTGATCTATGTCTGGCTTACAAGGCATCTACAAACCTCACACTTATGAAGCTCCTACATATGGGTAAGTAAATGATTACCAGAAATACAAGATCTAAGGACCTGATTTTTGTCTGTGACATAAACAGAACATGTTTCAGAGACAGATATGTGTCCCATAGACTACCTCTCCTTTGGAACAGGCTTCCCATCCCTGTGAACCTGAGTTCATCTATTACTCAGTTTAAGCACAACCTAGATGAGTGGATGGGGAATAGGAAATTTACACCAGATCTGGAACCCATGTCCCTTATGGACAGAAGTAGCTTAGATGTGTCTGGCTCTCAATGTCCTATTTGAATGCAGGACATCATTGTTGTTTTGGGAAAACTTGGCTAGGCTTAGAAAGCTCCCTAGGGTTATTAGCCTATTAGCAGTCTATGACTGTACAATTTATCTTAGTAGCCTTGATATCAACTTTTAGTTGCCGAATGATATTCTTGTTGAAATCTGTAATAGTTTATTTTTTAAATATGTAAATATATAAATATAGGTTCATAGGTGTGTACTAGGCTAACAGGCCTGGAGCATTTACAAGCCTAGCCCATAGGATTACCCTGGCATTGTGCCACCCGGCCTTAGTTCCCAGTGCCTCTGTCGAGTAAAGACACTGGAGTGATCCCTGGGGTGAATTTTCTATTTCCCATCCACTCATCAAGATTTCTTTTGAAGACGGCCAGTGAGGTGCTCTGCTTGACATGTATTGGAAGTCTATTCCACAGCATGGGCCGTCTCTGGGTTATGAACCTGTCCCTCCAGCATGTTCTGTTCATTGTGGCAATGAGGTTGAGGTCTCTGGAGCATGTGGTGTGGATGGATTGGGATTTTTTCAGATGTAGCTTTTCTAACAGAGCTGGGTCAGACATGGCTTTGTAAGTCAAGCAGAGATCGCCTCTAAGTAGGCGATATAAGACAGAGAATAGTTGGAGTTCTTTTAGTCTTCCACATAGAACAAATGTTTAAGGCCTGGGATCCCCTTTGTGAAGTACTGTTGTGGCCTCTCCAGTTGTTGCAGGTGTCTAGTGAGGTACATGCCAAATGGGGCATTGTACTCAATGATTGGCCTAATGAGGGAAGAGTAGAGGGAGACAATGACCTCTTTCTTCCTGGATGCAAAACCCTTAGTAATGAGTTGTGCCACATAGTAGGACTTTCTGACCACAGTGGCACTGTGATGGTCAAAAGAGAGGTTCCTGTCAACCTGTGTTCCCAGATCTCTTATAATGCCTTCTGTGTTCAGTGGACTACCATCAATGTGGTAATTCATGGGAACTGGGTTTTTCCCAAAGGGGATGACAACACATTTTTTGCACTGAGCTTAAAGCCATGGTTCTGACACCAGTTGTTGGTCTCAGTGAGGCCTTTCTGTAGGATGTCAACATCAATTGGGGAGTTAATAATAGCTCTCAACCTGCAATCGTCTGCAAACTTTGTCAGCCAGAGTCCCTTCATGTTGGCCTGGACTTCAGACAAGTGGATACCAAACAGGAGAGGACCCAGGACCGAACCCTGTGGGACACCACTCGTGACTGGCCAGCAGTCTGACTTGGAGTCAGCTACTTTTACACTGTGGGTTCTACCTGTGAGCCAGTTTGTAACCCACCTAGTGATATAGGGGTTGATGCCTAGCTTAGTGAGTTTTTCTATGATTCCTGAGTGGGGAATGGTATCAAAGGCCTTGGCCAGATCAAGGTAGGCTGTATGAACCACCTTGCCTTCATTTACAGCTCTGGTGACTGACTCAAAGAAATTGACCAAGTTGAGCAGGCATGATCTACCCTTCACAAAACCAGAATGTGTAGGATCCAGAGTTTGGAGATTCCCTATATCCTTGTTTATTAGGTCCATGATGATGCATTCCATATCTTTGCATATCAGACTATTCAGGCTAATTGGGTGATAGTTCCTAGGGTCTGTAGTCACTCCTCCTTTGTGGAGAGGGATAAGTGTAGCAGTGCACCATTTGGTATGGACAAAGCCAGAGGTGAGGCTGTGATTAAACAGGGCACACAGGTGAGGTACCAGTTCACTCTGTAGTTCATGTAGAACACAGCCAGGGATGTTGTCAGGTCCCATAGATGCTGTATTCTTGGCCTTGGACAGTGCTGCTTTAACTTGTGCAGCAGTAATATTGGGTGCCTGGCAATCTATTGGTATTGTGACTGGTCCCTTAGGGGGGTGAGAGGGGTCCAGTTGGCACTGAATCTGTCGGCCAGTACATTGGCAATATCTGTTGGCTCGGTATAGGAGGTACCATTGTGCAGTAGCTCAGAGAAAATCTGGAAATTACCATGGAGATTCTTTATATAACTATAGAAGACCTTGTGGTTGTCTTTACTATCTGCTGCAATTCTGTTTTCATAGCTAGCTTTAGAGGATTTGATGCGGGATCTCAACTATTTGTTGAGGCTGATAAGGAAGTTTTTCCAGTTTTGGGACTTCACTTTATTCCGTATCACTTTCCTCCTTCTGTTGTAGAGTTTGTTTATAGCAGGGGACCACCAGGATGGCTTCCTTTTTTTGGAGGAGAGCATCTTGCTTCTGTTGGGTATGGCAAGATCCATGCATTTGTGTATGTGTTGGTACAGTGCATTGGTGTATGATTCTGCAGTCATGCAACTGATCTCCATTTGCATGGATGCAGTGAAGTTAGCCACCTCTGTTTTTAGGAGCCCAAATTTAGCTTTGGAGTAGTTTTTCATGGTGGTTAAGTTTGTGGGGGTGGGAGGGATGTGGATTTCTAAAGTGATTAGTTTGTGGTAAGATCTAACCAGGGAGAAGATGACTATTGGTGTAGAACAACGGTTGCCCATGTTAGTAATGACCAGGTCAAGGATGTTGCTACCTCTAGAGGGTGTAAGAACAAACTGGTCCAGGGCATTAGAATTAATGAATTCCAGGAAACATTGGGCAAGTGTATTGGTACATGAGTAGATTTCCCAGTTAATGGAGGGGTAGTCACCCAGTATGAGAGTGTTAGGTTGGACCTTAATATTCTCCAGGGTGCTTAGGAACATGGAGTGTTAGTCTTGGGACATGGTTGGGGACCTATATTAGGGTACAACCTGAATCGCTATCTTACCCAATGTTAGCTGCACTTGAAGTATCTCAGATGCATTATGATGGGCTACCAGTCTGGAGGTTTGAGCATCCTTTATGAATATGGAAACACCACTGCCTTTGGAGCTTCGGTCTAAGTTCTGGGGCCAAAAGGTGTGGAATGAGTTACAGCATGGTAGTGCAGGGGTTCTTTCTGCTGCCTTGAACCAGGTCTCTTTTACAGCACAAATGTCAATGTTCTCCATTTTAAGAAGTGCTTCGAGCAAGTGTATTTTGAGATTTAGACTTCTAGCACTGAGCAGCATGACCATCAGATTGCATTTGTTTGTAGCTGTTATGGTGGTAATTTGGTCTTTGGAACACCACCTAAAAAAGGCACTATAGGGGTGGCAAGAGCCTTGGCCAGTATCTGGAAGCCCAGGGGTGATAGATGCAGGCCATCTCTGGCAAAGCATAGAGGTCTGTCAATCAATTCATCCCAGGCAGACAGATACTGGATCTCCTTAGAATGACACCAGAAACTTAGCCAATTGTTGAAATCAATTATTTTCTGCTTCTACTGTGATATCATTCTGGGTGATAATATGATGCTGCTCAGGGCTAGGGTCATACCCGCCTGGACTACATAATCCGAGAGCGCCTCCATGTGTCTTTTCATGTAGCTCAGGGAGGTACATCTCAGGTCATTTGCACCCACATGTACAATGACAGAGTCATATTTGTACCTGTTGTTGAGGGGCCTGATTGCGTGCATTATGTGGTGGATCCTGGCACCTGACAGGCAGCTGACTGTTACTTTCTTCTTATTCAACCTAGTGAGTGGGACATCAGTGTGCCTCACTATCGAGTCACCTATGACTAGTGTGTTGGACATGCTGTTTTGTCTTAGGAGCTTTCCTTGAGTGGCACCCTGTTTAGGAAAGTCATGTGTCTCGTGATTAGTGTTGTGTTGTGGTGGTCGAGTGTGTTTCTGCCTTGGAGGTCTCTGCTGTTTGGGTAGATTGTTATTGACAGCCTCCATGAAGGTGGGTGCGCAGTTTGTGTTCTTATGTAAAGGCAGTGCTGGTGTGTATTCTGGAGGGCTATGTGTTCCATGTGGTGTGGTGCAAGTGTTGACCTTCCCCTCTTGACCAGCTATTCCAGTCTTGGCTGGAGAGTGCGTAGTTTCCAATTTGGATATATAAATGCATCTCTCACAAGTCTGAGTGTTGCGAGATAAGAGGAGAGAGTTGTCAGTGTACATGAGGCAGTTGCTACATTGCCTCAGGATGCCCAAGTTCACCAAGCTAATAGGAGAAAGCACAGGGAGCTGACCTTTAGACATGCCTGGAGGGGTGGGCATTAATAATAAGTACCGGAGTTGCTTCCTTGTAGAATGTTTAGTGCTAGTATCACTTTTGTGTGCTACAATAATTGCTACAAGAAGTCTGCTAAAGTGCAAGATTATAAGCTAGTAAAATTGCAGGAGAGGAGAGAAGAACTAGTAGATCTAAGGGAAAAATTGAAGAGCAGACTTCAACATCACTCAGAAGCTTACAAACAGTCCTGGATACAGTAAATCTGCATCTGGACTAGTTTAGTAACAGGAAAGGTGGGAAACAAGCACAAACATGGACTTTTAAACCAGAAAGTTGAAAGAGGTGGAAAAACTGACTAACAGGAAATGTATGTATGACAAACTAGCTCAAAAAACGAAACACAGGCAAGGGTATCTCCAAATCACTTTATATAAGAACAAATAATCAAAGTTAATGCTTTCGTCAACAACAATGTATGAACTTCTTCAGACAAAATCTAAATTGTGATACAGTACTTAAATAGGTCCAATACATGTGATATCACACAAACCTTACAAAATTTAAAGAAACATACTTCCAACAAAAAAACTATTTAAAAACTTTTCAAAAGGTAAATAATAAAATGTATAATGAAATGTAATAACTTATTCTTGTAACTCACTTAGATAATAATACGACTGTTCATTTCAGATATTTGTATAAAATAATCAACTTTCATCTTTCCAAAGATCTGAATCTAAGAATGCTTTTCAGGGAGCATTGGTCATTTAGACCTAGATATACATATGAGTTCAATTTAAGTTGCCAAGAAAGCTCCCTTTCATCTAAACGGAGTCCAGGGTCCACCTCTAATATTTTTACTGACATTATCAATAATCAAGTAATGAAAATGATGCCATGGATTTTCCATAACATGTTTCACCAAGGCATTTGTGACATTCTGTTTGCTAATGTTGTATTGATGTTCATATACCCGCTGTTTGAAATGTCTCTCTGTTTTGCCAACATAAAAAGCAGTACAAAGTTGGCACTTAGCAAGATAAATAACTCCAGAACTATCACAATTAAATTTACCTCTAATTCTATACATAATATTGTTAATGCAAAATCTGCTTGTGACCTCCATGAATTTACAAAAGATAGAAAAACTGCCCAAATGGCAAAAAACTACCATTTCTGGGCCAAAAACCACTTCTCTTGTGGTAGATAGGCTGCCTAGTGCTTACCACTCCCACTGATAAGCTAGAAGGCTTCCCTCCAACACAGAAAGGCTTGGTGGGCACAGAAGCTTACATACAGTCTTGGATAGAGCAAATCTGTTTCTGGAATAGACTAGTTACAAAAAAGGGGGGGAAAGGCAAATGCGGGCTTTTAAACCAGAAAGTTGAAGAGATGGAAAAACTACCCAAACTGTCAATATACTATAATTTCTGGGCCATAAACCACTTCTCCTGCGGTAGATAGGCTACCTAGTGCTTACTACTCCCACTGATAAGCTAAAAGGCTTCCCTCCAACACAGAAAGGCTTGGGGACTCAGAAGCTTACAAACAGTCCTGGATACTGCAAATCTGTATTTGGACTAGACTAGTTACAGGAAACAAGCTTAAAATTTATATATTTTTTTATCTATCTAAATATATATATATATACATATATATATATATATATATATATATATATATATATATATATATATATATATATATATATATATATAGATAGATAGATAGATATAGATATATATAGATATACATGCATACATATAAAGACAGAGAGAGAGAAGAGAGAGACAGAGTTTATTTAAATTGATGGACTACCATGGTATTTTTTGTAATCAACTTCTCACTATATTTGGCTCTAGTAATGATAACACTTATCTATGCAGGAATAGAACTGCTTTGTAAAGATATCAGCTGTATCAGTGTTGGATCTGGGGATGCTGCAAGTGAATTTGTACAGCTTATGATAGAGTTTGAGGAGGTTCCCCCATTTAGAATCAGTGAATTCATAATTGCTAACTACAGGAGTTTTAGAAATTCTGAAAGTGAATGTCACAAGTTTATGTACAGGCTTAACTAGGTATGAAGAAACTGGAGGGTTGGTACATCTAGTGGCCGTATAATTTATGACTAATTGATGAATATTATGTCCTCTTATTGGCTTATAAACTATCTGTTCCAAATAATTTTATATACTAAGTCTAAAATCCTTGGACACACCCCACCTTTGTAGCTATAGGTACTGCAGTTAATTGAGGAGAAGTTGAAATCTCCCATTTTAGTCATTTTTGGTAATAGGCCTTACCTCAAGTATACTTGGCAATCTTGTGTGGTTGTCAGGAGAATGTGGAGGGTGTCTGTAGCAGGCTACAAGCTGATAGTTTATCTTGTCTATAGGTAACTAATAGGCAGACTATTACACTTAAGCCAATAGCCCATATTAAAAAGTTCCCTCTAGCCTCAGGAAGAGCCTAACAAGATTTATTATTACTTATTATTATTTTATTTTACATTTGTTTACTGGGAAAGTCCAACTGGACACGTCATTTTACACACACACACATATATATATATATATATATATATATATATATATATATATATATATATATATATAGGGCACCGAAGTTAAAATACTATCTAGTTTGGACAAGCAGTTATACCTACAGACTAGTTAAAGAATGTCAGAATTTAGCTAATACACAGTAATTCTTAACCTAATCGACAGAATCAGAAGATTAACAAAAGTAGAGAGACAGTGCATCATTAAACCTTCCTGTATAAGAAAATAGAGAGACCAATATGACAATTACACAAATTCTGACAGAGTTTACTAAGAATTGAATTGTCAAGTCTTCAAGACCTAGGAGAATTTTAGGATGTTCATCCAGTTTGTCTATCTTTAGATTTTTATTTTTATTTACTTATTTTCCACCTATGTGTTAAATTTTTAAGCCAACAAGGCACAATTGTCCCTTTTCATGGATGACCCAGAGCACTGTCTGATTAAGTGACCTGTTCTGCATCACACAGTAGGCAAATGAAGGCAGAAGGAATCAAACCTAATACCTTGGAGACAGGAAGCACTTAATTAACAGATCGGAACTTTAATCCTCTGTTCCAATTATCAGTAAAATTTTATTATTAAGTGCATGCTTTTTTATCTGGCTAAGCCCACTAAGCACAAATAATTTTTCCAGGACTGAAGTTCTGCCTGATAAACTGAAGTTGGAGATTAGTTTGTGGATCCCTGGCAATCTATTTAAAGGCAATGTGGTTCTGTTATGAGAGTTGGAAATAATGTTATGATGACAACGACTTCTATTGAGTTCACAAAGTTTTCTTCACTTGACTTGACCTGACACTGATCATCTACAGTGATCAGTGATTAATTCCATTGGTATGCTCATATATCTAACATAAAAATCACAAATTACACACATAGCATTGCTGGAAATGACATTGGCCATGTACTGTTACTGTAGCCTCCATATTGATCTAAGTGAATTCCTGATGACAGTGTCAAAAGATGATAGTCACAGCATTACAGTAGCTTTTTAAAGACAAGTATCCAGAGCACTTTTACTATAGTGTTCCTTTCAAAATTTCAGTAAATGAACAGTCTGTTTTAAATGTAGATTTAGCTGTAATTAATGAAATCACTTAATTTGTATACTACTGAAGATACCAGTTTTACAAACAAAACTATGCGAGTATTGTTATTTTGTTAGTATTTTATCTGAAGTGGTAAAAAAAAACTTTCCATCAGATTCAGAAAGGCTTACAGTTATGCAGATCCTTTAACCTTGAAAGTTTCCACATTGCAATGAGCCTTTCTGATTCAGATACTACCCTCCCACTGCGGTTCCCCCTCAGAGTGGCCATGACATAGCACTGGTCCCATGGGGCAGCCACATGCTAAAGCAACAATCTAAGGGGAGCCACTAATGCTGCTTATACTTGTATTCTGTCATGGAAACGGCTGCAGCTCTAAGCTAACTCAGCAGAGTGATTCAGAGAATAACTGATGTTGAGTTGTGCCAGTAGTGATACCTTTTCTGGGGAATTTCAACCGTTTTTGGGTTGGTGTGACCACAGAGTTGGTATATATAAATTCAGGGTCTGGTCCCCATGCAAAAATCACCTAAAAATTGTTTTATGTCAGTTTTTTCAGTGAATGCATTTCAGAGATTCTGATCCTTGGTGCATTCGCTTTCATCCAGTTATACTGGGGGCATACATGTGAGTGTATGGGATATCAGTGTTACTACGATGCATGGGAATACTACAGCTCTTATGTTATATTCTGTGAGATAGTAATGAATCATGAATGAGGTGTTTCTTTCACTGTGCAGCTTTGCCATGTCTTTGAATAGGGGCTCTCTCTATAGCACTAGATGACCAACCTATGTTAGCCAATTAGCGGGGATGAGGATAATCTTTTTGAATCACCCCCTCTGTATCTGTTATTATTGCTGTTGTCTGGATGAATTAAGATTTGATTTGTTCTGAGATGATAATTGTAGAAATAACTATTTGATTCTTGTTGACTTTTTTCCATTTCGTCTGAGCTAATTATAGTTTTGCTTGTATAACTTTGGGAAAATAGATGCTTAGACATTTATACTTATAATCCTTTCATCCCTTGCTCAGAAATTTACTACAGACCTAATAGTTTGCTTTTTTTAAGTTTTTTTTTTCTATAATATAACACATTTTAGTCTTGGTCAGCAACAGTTATATGAGAAATGTGGGCAGTGGTATGTTTTCAATAATCTCATGTACGTTTCACAGCTCAGAACATTTTTATTTCTAAACAGATGGAACCAGTTTTCTTTCCTTGCACTTCTGAAAAATAACACTCCTCTGGAAGATTCTACTTTTCAAAACATTAAATTTGTTAAACTTTTAACTGCTTGTCAGCTGAAGCCTTGGCACTGGAGAGTACTAGATACTCCCTGGGATTCATGAAGCTCTGCGCAAGGATGGCATTAGCCTTGCGCCGACCGTGCGGCATAGAGATGGCGCAGCAGCACCAAATGCATATTAATAAAGGAACACTGCTGTAATGGCCATGTGCATAGGAAATGTGCGCGAGTGCAGGGGGTGTGTCCAAGCGCTGCACGGAGGCGTGAATATGTTGGCTGCATACACGCAACCTAAAATGCTGACTAGTACAGCCTGCCTCTAATAGTAATCACTCCTGTCAGTGTCCATGGATACTGAAATGTATGTAAAGCATACAAGACAGTTTTGCAAACACCAAAATAAAAAGTAAACACAAAGACAGGTAGCTGAATATTGAGTCCCTGTCCCTCAAACAAATGACGTTTAAAACCATGTGCCCATATTCCCTTGTAGTGTTGATAGTTATACCAAGTGGAAGCGAAACGCATTATGTTAGCGTGCCACCAATTGCTAAGCCTAGCCCAATGGTTAGGGTTACCACCTGTCCCACATTGTGAGGGACAGTCCCCCTCTAGGCAATTGTGTTCATACCAAAACCATTATAAATGTCAAATGTCCTGCGATTGTAGGACATAATTATGTCCCATATTTTAAGTAATAGTCCCATACAATACTTATTTCCGTATGTAAAATACATAACTGTTATAAGAAACAGAATAAGCAAGTAAACGAAACAGAATAAGCAACTAAACTGCTACAACAATAAGCTTATAGTTAGGCATAAAACTAAAGTACTATCCTTTGTACTGACCGTGGGTATGTGTTGGCCTGTAAAATCTGATGTGTGTCCCAAAAATGTCCCATCCTGGTCATATGAAAAGGTGGCAACCCTACCAATGGTCAGAGCATTTGCTCAATATCTGCCCATTTGCGGTCCAAGTCATCCTTGTCAGGACAGCCCAAAGATGAATGGATATTACCTGGGTCTACCTAACATGTCATGAAAGATAAGTATTTGCGTGTACCTATGTGCGTGAAGTACAGCATGTGGATGATCAGAAATGCTAGGGTAGTCCTCACGACCATATTGGTACCAGAGATATGTAGTGTACGCAATGTGTTCTGTTGACTGTGCCATGGGCCATCAACCAGAGAAGGGATGGATGGTGTCTGTGGAATATGGGGGTGGGGGGTGATGGGTAATGTAATAATTTGCTAAGGGGAGACTGGGTTGAATGCACAATAGGTGAACTGGAGGTGGACGAGGGAGCAGTGGGTGAATCAGAAAGATAACCAAAGAACAAATATTCACATCTGCAATACAACCTGACAGGTCATACTGTAGAACACAATCCCACAAACATATGAACATAAAAATGTGCGATACACATGTGCAGAAACATTACCAGCACATACCCACATAATGGTCTGGCCTGAACTGAGCCATCCAACCCCAACACACCTGGATACATAATTGAATACCCATCATCCCCTCCACAGCACACCCCCCCTTCCTGAACGTTCACCAAAACCACCCATACTCGGGCTAGGCGCAGCCATATCTGCACATAATGACCCCTACTCATATCTAGTAGGCAGTCTCACCCTAGGCAGTCTCAGGATTGCAAACTATGTATCCCTTGCATGCATAACCCTACTTTATTTTCGTAAAGCCAAAGGAATCGATATCATCGGTCCCCACAAGTTTTGGATATCCCTAATGGGATAAGTATCTGTTCTAAACATTAGACTTGGTGTCACGACGCGAAGTCCAGTCCTGTAGACATATGGACACAAGTTGTATGAGCAGTAGTTGTCCACAAGACTGCTCAGCCTCCAGCCGGTTCTGCAGAACCTATGACCTGGGATTAAACACCTGACCGTGATGCACGTCTCTCCACATGCATTATCGGGAATATATACCTTACACATTTGCATAGTGGCAGTCAGATATCGGGTGATTAAGGCGCTTTAAAGCAGATGTAAGTAGGGTTACCATCTGTCCCACTTTGCGCGGGACAGTCCCTTTTTGGGCAGTTTTATCCTGACCAAAAATAATACAATGGCAAATGTCCTGTGATTGTAGGAAATACTTATGTCCCATATTTCATGTAACAGTTGCATAAAACAGTTATTTCTGTATGTAAAATACTTAAATGTTACAAGAAACAGAATAAGCAACTACACTGCTACAAGAATAAGCTTTCATTTAGGCAAATAAGTAAAGTTCTAACTTTGGACTGACCGTGGGTATGTGTCGGCCTGTAAAATCTGATGTGTCTCCCAAAAATGCCCCACTCTGGCCATTTGAAAAGGTGGCAACCCTAGACGTAAGCAGGTATGCAAACGTGTATGCATGATGGTAAATGGCGGTGATTCATCGGTATGGGAAATGTAAATAAGCATGTAGGTGTATATGCATGTGTATGTACAGACTGATATATATATCTATATGGGTGTAGGTTAGAAGATCGACAGCTGGGATTACCGACAACGCATGGGTAGCCAGAGAGATGAGACCTAACGGAAGAAGACTTCTGCGGATGAAAACTCCGGCGAGCGCCAGATAGTGTGTTGGAAGAAGAGTGTGTGAGTGCGGTGAGAGAAAAGGTGGGGTGCGACTAAGGTAAGTGTGGATAGTGACAGTCTGTGGGGATAGGGGTGGTTTAGTCGGGCGGGGGGTTGGGGGGTTGGGGGCAGTGGTTTGGGTAAAGTGGGTTGTGTGGTGATGGGGGTTAGGGTGTTATGTTGTTAGGTTAGGCGGTGGTATTTTTTGTTGGTAGTATTATTGTTTAGTAGTGGGCTGGGTAAGTGGGCGGTAGTGTGTGTTAGTTTTTTGGGTTAATTTGTGTGTTTTAGGTTTAGTGGGGTGAGTGTTTTGGAGTTGAGTAGGGGTTAAGTTAGGTAGGTTAGCTTTGGGTGGTGCGGTAGTGGAAGTTGTGTGTTGTGAGGTTTTGTGGTTGTGGTTTAGTGTGGGTGTGGTTGCTTTTTGTGTGTGTTGTGTGGGTTGTTTTGGTTGTGTGTTAGTGTGTGTGTGGTTTTGGATATGTTGGTGTGTTGTGTTAGTTGATTGTTGTTTGTGTGTGTTTTGTTTTGTTTGTTGTGTAGGTGTTGTGTTGGGTTGTTTTGTTTGTTTGTGGTGTCGATGGTTTTGTTGTCGGTGAGAGTGGCTATCGTGGTGTTGACCTAGAATGTTTTGTTTGTATATATATTGTTATCGGTATATATATATATATATATAAATATATGAAGAATGAACATGGTCACAATATAGCAGTCATAACGAATGTGAAGGGAAACAGCAGCAGAAACCCCCGTAATATTTAGTGCTGTTATATATCAGGATGGCCAGAGGTGAGCACACCTCTGCATTCCCAACCACAGGTAGGACGTGAAAAATGGAACTAATGATGTCCCCGTGCTAAGTCTGACTTTCATCTGGGTACAGGGAAGTCCCGGTCCCCAGTCGGACAAGCCTAAACCCAGATGACCATATGAACACCATGACAATCAAATACACGTATGTGCCAGGACTATAGGATTTGGAGGTCTGAATATACTTTGAGTGAGTCAACATGCGGCAAGGTTCCAGAGCAGTAGGGAATAGGGAATGGTGCATGTGTAGTAGTGTGGATTTCCCAACAGGAAAATGGCTGCCTGCTGTGTAAGTGAAGTGAAGAGGCATGTGTTCGGGTAACTATGAATCATGGGTATGCATATAAATGAAGCAGAACACCAATAGTGTAGTGGTTAGAGCATCCGCTTAATGAAAAGGCATTCACGGTTCAAGTTCGATTATAGCACATATCATTTTCCTTGTGGAATGAATGTTGCTCTGCTGTAAAGCCGACATTTAAACATGTAAAAGTGAATGTGTGTATCGCATGGGACTATTAACTAGATCCGTTCAATCAAAGTGGTACTGTCATAATGAATAAGGCACAAGTAAGCACAAATAAGCAGCAGTAAACACATGTAACGCGCATTATGCATAGGCGAGTGCGCCTGCATGGGTGTAAGCAGCTCCCAGCATAGGAAATGTATGTTTGCATGTACAGATGTAATATA